>NC_059450.1:97820437-97937937 GCF_905237065.1 Salmo salar | reverse complement strand
TGCCTTGCTCCAGGGAAGATGGACAGATCTGTTCACCTTGTCCACTGTGGGATTCGAACTAGAGACCTTTTGGGGGTTACTGTCCCAACCCTCCAACCTATAAGTGTTCACGTTTTTTTGTCTGTGTCCAGTATGAAGTTAGAGGTAGCATAATGATTGGATGGGTGTCTGCTAGCAAATACAGTACCATAGACCTACATTCATTATGCTGACGCTCGTTGGAGACATAGAAATGGTATCCAGGAGTTAATCTGATTTTTGGGGAAGTCAATAAAGGGCCTCATTGCCAAAATCCCAATGTATCCCTTTAAGCTGCAGAGGGAATAGAACTGTGATTTGTCACATTGTGATTTCTTTACCCTGTTCTAGGGTTGAAAAATCCCCGGGGACTTTCAATAAATTCCCTGGTATTCCAGAAATTTTGGTGGTAAGTTTCTCGGAATCAGGAGGGAATAAACAGGAATCTGGAATCCTCCAAACAGGATTTCTGGAAAACCAGGGAATTTATTGAAAGTTCATGGAATTTTGCAACACGAAAATGTATCCCTTTAAGCTGCAGAGGGAATAGAGCTGGAATGGGGAGCTATTAGGGACACAGACTAGTCTCTCCTACCAATGTACTGGTTATGTTATAACTCTATGGTGAAGCAGCATTGGGCTCTAACTCCACGGTGAAGCAGCATGGGGCTCTAACTCCACGGTGAAGCAGCATCATTAGGCTGGCTTTCACCTGGCCACTGCAGGAGGGGGAGCAGGCGGGGGGCAGGTAAAAATAGAGGAGATAATATTAAAGGCAGTTGACAAAGCCCAACACCACACTGCGGCAGAGTACCGTAGTTCACCTGTACCACAGAACACATTCACAGTGTGCAGCTAGACTCCCTTTGTCCCTGACTGCCTGTCACCTCAATAGGCCAGGCAGGAACACACTGTTGGTGTTACTAGTCAGGAGTAGAGCCAGGCGACCAGTCACACAGGAGACCGATCACCAAGGCAACCAGACAGTAGCATGCTCAGTAACCATAGAGATAACGATCTATTTAATTACAAGCGAGTGTCTGCACAATGTCGTAATGACTCGTCACCTCTCGCTGTGTATAATGACTCATTTTACATTAAGTCATTTTATAATCAGATGTAGTTTAACTAGAGGAGCGTTTTAAATATACACTGAAACAATTCAAAACAATGCAACATGTAAAGTGTTGGTCCCATGTTTGATTAGCTGAAATCAAAGATCCCATACACAAAAAAAAGGTTTTAATTTTGTGCACAAATTTGTTACACATCCTTGTCAGTGAGCATTACTCCTTTTGACAGATGTGGCATATCAATAAGCTGATTTAAACATCATGATCATTACACAGGTGCACCTTGTGCTGGAGATGAGGCCACTCTAAAATGTGCAGTTTAGTCACACAACACAATGCCACAGATATCTCAAGTTTTGAGGGAGTGTGCAATTGGCATGTTGACTGCATGAATGTCCACCAGAGCTAATGGCCTAATGACCTGGTACTCTGGGATATTGTCTCTCATCAGGTCCTAATGGCCTGGTACTCAGGGCTCTATTGTCCCTCCACCAGGTCCTACTGGCCTGGTACTCAGGGCTCTATTGCCCCTCCATCAGGTCCTAATGGCTTGGTACTCAGGGCTCTATTGTCCCTCCATCAGGTCCTACTGGCCTGGTACTCAGGGCTCTATTGCCCCTCCATCAGGTCCTAATGGCTTGGTACTCAGGGCTCTATTGTCCCTCCATCAGGTCCTAATGGCCTGGTACTCAGGGCTCTATTGTCCCTCCATCAGGTCCTAATGGCCTGGTACCCCGGGATCTATTGTCCCTCCATCAGGTCCTAATGGCCTGGTACTCAGGGATCTATTGTCCCTCCATCAGGTCCTAATGGCCTGGTACTCAGGGCTCTATTGTCCCTCCATCAGGTCCTAATGGCCTGGTACTCAAAGCTCTATTGTCCCTCCATCAGGTCCTAATGGCCTGGTACTCAGGGCTCTATTGTCCCTCCAACCACTGACATCAATGCAAATTCAATCTAAAAATCACATCAAACAGTATCATGTGTTTAAAACTCACCTTTCTGTGATGATCGATTTGAAGAAAGAAGTTTAACATCAAGGGCAAACTGAGTGTAAAACATGGTACTTGTGGGTGTTGTTTTCAAAGACTAACACGAAATGAAATGGACAGCGCTTTCTAACCTCTCTAGGGTATGTGGGACATATCGTCCCACCTACTCAACAGCCAGTGGAATCCCGTGGCGCGATATTCAAATACCTTAGAAATGCTATTACTTCAATTTCTCAAAAATATGACTATTTTACACCATTTTAAAGACAAGACTCTCGTTAATCTAACCACACTGTCCGATTTCAAAAAGGCTTTACAACGAAAGCAAAACATTAGATTATGTCAGCAGAGTACCCAGCCAGAAATAATCAGACACCCATTTTTCAAGCTAGCATATAATGTCACATAAACCCAAACCACAGCTAAATGCAGCACTAACCTTTGATCTTCATCAGATGACACTCCGAGGACATTATGTTATACAATACATGCATGTTTTGTTCAATCAAGTTCATATTTATATCAAAAAACAGCTTTTTACATTAGCATGTGACGTTCAGAACTAGCATACCCACCGCAAACTTCCGGTGAATTTACTAAATTACTCACGATAAACGTTCACAAAAAACAATTATTTTAAGAATTATAGATACAGAACTCCTTTATGCAATCGCTATGTCCGATTTTAAAATAGCTTTTCGGCAAAAGCACATTTTGCAATATTCTGAGTAGATAGCTCGCCATCACGGGCTAGCTATTTTGACACCCACCAAGTTTGGCCCTCACCAAACTCAGATTTACTATAAGAAAAATTGGATTACCTTTGCTGTTCTTCGTCAGAATGCACTCCCAGGACTTCTACTTCAATAACAAATGTTGGTTTGGTTCAAAATAATCCATAGTTATGTTCAAATATCCTCTGTTTTGTTCGTGCGTTAAAGACACTATCCGAAGGGTGACGAAGGCTGACGCGCCCGACACGTTTCGTGAAAAAAAAAAAATCTAAATATTCCATTACCGTACTTCGAAGCATGTCAACCGCTGTTTAAAATACATTTTTATGCGATTTTTCTCGTAAAAAAGCGATAATATTCCGACCGGGAAACCCTGTTTTCGTTCAAAGACGAAAAAAATAAACATGGTGTCGGCTCGTGCACGCGCCCCCGTCTCATTGTTCTCTGATCGACCACTATTCAAATGCGCTACTGTTTTTCAGCCATGGCCTGCAAAGTCATCATTCAGCGTTCTGACGCCTTCTGAGAGCCTATGGGAGCCGTAGGAAGTGTCACGTTACAGCAGAGATCCTCAGTTTTCAATAAAGAGAGTGTAGAAGGCCAAGGAATGGTCAAAGAGGGCACTTCCTGTAAGGAATCTTCTCAGGTTTTTGCCTGCCATATGAGTTCTGTTATACTCACAGACACCATTCAAACAGTTTTAGAAACTTTAGGGTGTTTTCTATCCTAATCAAACAATTATATGCATATTCTAGTTTCTGGGCAGTAGTAATAACCAGATTAATTCGGGTACGTTTTTTTTATCCGGCCGTGCAAATACTGCCCCCTACCCTAGAGAGGCTAAGGTGACGATTCATTCAAAACACACCATATGTATATTAGAGCTGATGCATATTCATAGGCTTAGGAACCCAAGCCCTTAAACAAAAAGACTAAATTTAACACTGATTGTGCTCTTATATAATACGTAGTCTTAACACATTATGCATGGCAGAAAAATATAAAACAAAAACTGATTTTAAAATGTCTTTGGTCTAGCCTATACTCCAAAATTTAAACACATTTAAATAATCTCTTTTTGAGAGTGGACTGTATTATGCATACTGGATGGACTGGTTACCTTATGCTATGCCCCGAAATGCCTATCCATGAGTCTGGGAGAGAACAAATAGCCCTAGTTGGTTCATTGATTGTGCAGGGTGGCATAAAGTTAGCTTACAATTAGTGAATTTGTATATTATTTTGAATAGCCTAATAATTATATTTTCAAAATGAATTGGGTGACACATTACCTTTTTAGTTATACAGAATATCTCACCAGCGAGCGTGACCATCTCCTCCTCCCTCTCCTTTTTTCCTTTTTCCAGTGTGTAGAGAGAGGGGCTTTCAACAGTTTTATAGTGAAATATGTTTTGTCATGATAGCATGTTACTATCAATGTTCCCGAACAGATTTCACTTTCTTTCCCATATTAAGTACTGGGTAGCTGCAGGAACAGGGTTGGAGAGCCCATGGCATACAGAGTTAGCTGCAGGAACAAGGTTGGCGAGCCCATGGCATACAGAGTTTGAGCAGAATATCACCTCTCACGCAGCGAGAACATTGTCCTCAAACAGTGGTTGATGTTTGGAGTGAAATAAATGGTATATTTCTCAGCTGCTCATATTAAGCACAGCTCCGTTATTCGAGTACATACGGATTACATGTCTTTTTTCCCCCTGCTCCTGCTCCTGTCCAATTGATAATTGGGCATTGTAAATTAAAACAAATTTGACATACGGTGGTTCCTCCTCTGAAAATTGCGGGCTGCTGCAGCGTTCTGTGGCACGTTATTTGTCAGACATGTTTTTTGTTTGTTGCTAGTTTCACCAGAGGGCGCATTTGATTGTCTTCCATATTGTCATTACCAGAGAATGTAAAACCTTTTTATGTAATAACATAGTATAACACCATTATGGTGTTTCTATTCCGAGAAAAACAAAACCCTCGGGGTTTCCGTTGGGATGGAATGGAAAATATGGCGCTGTACAACGGGATGGACGGGAGTAAACTACAGGATAAGAGGATTGGAGGATTCTAAGTTGTTTGCCTTCATTAGACAACTTTGTTCCAATATTGTGGGGTAACATCTCACGGCAAGAACTGACAAATCTGGTACAGTCCATGAGGAGGAGATGCACTGTAGTACTTAATGCAGCTGGTGGCCACACCAGATACTGACTTACTTTTGATTTTGACCCCCCCCCCCCCCTTTGTTCAGGGACACATTATTCCATTTCTGTTAGTCACATGTCTGTGCAACTTGTTCAGTTTATGTCTCAGTTGTTAAATCTTGTTCATACAAATATTTACATGTTAAGTTTGCTGAACATAAACGCAGTTGACTGTGAGAGGAAGTTTGTTTTGATTTCTAAGGATTTCAAAGGGTTGTATCATTCACAACTAAAGTTGGCAAGTAACTCTAAATCAAGCTTAAAGGACCTGTTTCAAATGATCACTTTTACTCTCAATGTAGCCACTTCACATGCACAGTTGCTCTGGAATTGGGAAAATATCCTTTCTATTTTATTCAGTTAAGTTGAATTATATTCTTCTTACAATAAAACAATGGCAGGGGATTATACACAGTATTTCTTGTCTGCTAAATGAACAAGCCTACAGCCTATGGCATGGAGCATAGCCAGATAACATACAGTATCTAGTCAGCTAACTGAGCAAGCCTACAGTCTATATCATAGCCAGATAACATACAGTATCTAGTCTGCTAAATGAACAAGCCTACAGTCTATATCATAGCCAGATAACATACAGTAGGCCAACTCATATTCTGTTCTTCCGAAATACATTTTCTTCATATCATAATGTTTGTTTAGACCAGACTAAAATAAATCAGGTATTTATTGTGATGGTGTTTATTGAAGTGATCTGTTGACTTACTTAATGTAGATGTTCCAAAAGCGCATTAGCGGCTTAAAGACCTGGAGATGCTAAACTTGTTTGTTAATTAACGGTCAATGCTGTGAGAACGGCAGACTTTTGCATGACAATCCGTTTAACAAAATTGACCGCCACAGCCCAAACTGTAACTCGGTAAAATCTTCTAAATTGTTTATTTTTGTTCAGTATATGTAAGGTGTACAAGTGTAAAGCGTATGCTGAGTTATGACTATAGAGAACCTCAAATTTGTGTGAGGAGTCAACCAGTGTACAAAAGTGTGTGGACACCCTTTCAAATTAGTGGATTTGGCTATTTCAGCTACACCCGTTGCTGACAGGTGTATAAAATCGAGCACACAGCAATGCAATCTCTATAGGCTAACATTGGTAGTAGAATGGCCTCACTGAAGAGCTCAGTGATTTTCAACGTGGCACTGTCAAAAGATGCCACCTTTCAAACGATTCAGTCAGTCACATTTCTGCTCTGTTGTGGCTGCCCCGGTCAACTGTAAGTGCGATTATTGTGAAGTGGAAATGTCTAGGAGCAACAATGGCTCAGCTGTAAAGTAGTACGCCACACAAGCTCACAGAACGGGACCGCAGAGTGCTGAAGCCCATTAAAATTGTCTGTACTCTGTTGCAACACTCACTGCAGAGTTCCAAACTGCCTCTGGAAGCAACGTCAGCACAAGAACTGTTTGTTCAGAGCTCCATGGCCGAGCCACCACACACAAGCCACCATGCGCAATTCCAAGCGTCGGTTGAAGTGGTGTAAAGCTTGCCAGCATTGGACTCTGGAGTAGTGGAAACGCATGGTCTGTAGTGCGCAATCACGCTTCACCATCTGGCAATCTGACGGACTAATCTGGGTTTGGCGGATGCCAGGAAAACGTTACCTGCCCGAATGCATAGTGCCAACTGTAATGTTTGGTGGAGGAGGAATAATGGTCTGGGGATGTTTTTCATGGTTCTGGCCCCTTAGTTCCAGTGAGGCGAAATCTTAACGCTACACCATACAATGACATTCTGGATGATTCTGTGCTTCCAACTTTGTGGTACCAGTTTGGGGAAGGCCCTTACAGAAATGGTTTGTCAAGATCGGTGTGGGAGAATTTGACTAGCCTGCACAGAGCCCTGACCTCAACCCCATCGAACACTTTGAGATTAATTGGAACGCCGACTGCGAACCAGGCCTAATCGCCCAACATCATTGCCGGACCTCACTTATGCTCTTCTGGCTGAATTGGAAGCAAGTCCCTACAGCAATGTTCCAACATCTAGTGGAAACCTTCCCAGAAAAGTGGAGCCTGTTATCTTAAGGAATCGGCGTCCTGCAAGCGGGACAACTTCCGGTGAAACTGGGGGGTGCGTAAATTCTAATAAATATTATGGATTTTAAACATATTGGTAAGTTTAAATTCTTGTTAATCAAACTGCACTGTCCGGTTTACAGTAGCTATTACAGCGAAAACATGCCATGTGATTGTTTGAGGACGGCGCCCCACATCAAAATAATTTTCCACCGGCACAGGTTTCATACATTCACATATAAAGATTAAATATTCACTTACTTTTGGAAAATGTTTCTTTGGTTTGTCATCCAAAGGGTCCCAGCTATAACATGTAGTGTCGTTTTGTTAGATAAAATCCTTCCTTATATCCCAAAAACTCTGTTTAGTTGGCGTTGTGACTGTGATTCATTTCTCAATATGTAATCCGTCCTTCTCGGCTCTTCAGTGATCCAGGTTCTCTTCATTATTGTTAAGGCATGACTGTTGACACCGGGTATTAATTCAGTAATTCTCTGGGTGTTGAGATTTAGATAACCTGTGGGTTTTTAAGCTAATAACTCACTACGCTGTGTGGCAGAGAGACAGGCCCCCCCACCCGCTATAAATGGATTTAATCTACCGGAGGGACTTTAGTGACAGGATATATCAACACCAGAATATTTAGTAGAATTGAATTAATACAATTCCAAACCTGTTAGTCCGTTAAATGGTTCTGTAGTTTACTGTCCCTGTCTGAGGCTCCTTGTTTCAGATTATTAGTGTCATGTCTGGAACAGATTGATATCTGCTTTGGCAATATAACTACTGATGCTCCTTTTTCCATTACCCCCAAGATTCATTTTGATAGATTTCATACTGAATCTACAGCAGGGGACCAGTGGTAGGCAAGCACTAGAGCTGGGCCATATGGGCGATTCACTATCTTGAAAAAAAAAAAAAAGTATTATCCTTTAATTGAACTTTGTAGTAGAATTTAATTCAAATCAAGCTTTATTTATACAGCACATTTCAGACATGAAATGCTACTCAATGTGCTTCACAGGAGAGAAGAAGAAAGATAAAATACAAAACAATGAAAATAAAAGCTGAAATATTTACCACACAAACATCAGATTATCTAAAGACACAAACTGAACAACTAAAAAGCAAAGTTAAAAAGATGCCTTTTTAAGATCTGTTTTAAGTATGTCCACAGTTTGGGTCCCGCTCAGGTTCTCTGGCAGGCTGGGGGCATAATAACTAAATGCTGTCTCTCCATGCCTCTTGGTCCTAGGCTTTGGGATAGTTAAAAGGCCAGTACCAGAGGACCTGAGGGACCTACTGGGTACATAACTTAAAAGCATGTCTGACATGTATTGGGGTGCCAATCGTGGATTGATAAAAAAAAATAAGAAAACAAAACAAATCAAAATCTTAAAATAATTTCTGAAACTCTCAGGCAGCCGGTGCAGAGACCTTAAAACCGGTGTAATGTGTGCTCTCCATCTGGTCTTGGTCAGTACCCGTGCTTCAGCATTCTGTATGTTTTACAGTTGATCAATGGCTTTCTTGCGTGGACCAGACAGGAGAGCATTACAGTAGTCAAGCCTGCTTGTAATAAAAGCATGTACTCTCTCTGTCTCTCTGTGTCTCTCTCTGTCTCTCTCTGAGTGTGTGTGTATTCGGCCTGAGAAAGAAATGGCTGCACCTTGGCAATGTTCCTCAGGTAATTAAAATCTATTTGGTCACATTCCTAATGTGTGATTTTGAAATTGATTCTAAAATAACACCTAGGTTTTTTTTTACCTGGTGTTTTATTTTTATTGCTTGTGAATTAATTGAAATGTGCAGCCAGGTTCTCGCTCTGTGCTTTGGCTCCAACAATAAGTACCTCTGTCTTGATTTACCTGGAGGAAGTTGTGAGCCATCCAAGTATTTAAATCACTAACAGTCTAATTTATCCGTGGAGCTAAAATCCTCAGGTGACACAGAAATGTAAAGTTGTGTATCGTCTGTCAAGCAGTGACTATCAATGCTGTGCTTTCTGATAACTCTGCCAAGGTGTAACGTGTGTGTGTACCCTCACGCAACCGGTCAAAGTTTTAGAACACCTACTCATTCAAGAGTTTTTCTTCATTTTAACTATGTTCTACATTGTAGAATTGTGAAGACAACTATAAAATAACACGCATGGAATCATGTAGTAACCCCAAAAAAGTGTTAAGCAAATCAAAATATATTTTATATTTCAGATTCTTCAAATAGCCACCCTTTGCCATGATGACATCTGCTTCGAGATAACTAATGGAATAACAACCAAATGATTAATGTTACCACCATGTTTTCTGACAGTCTCCAATCTAACAGAATGGTAGATGACAGTTTGTATAAACTCACTAGAAGGCGGAGTTAAAGGAACATACATTGGTTATTGTGAGTAACCTATAGTGCCATTTCTACGGGAGTTGATATGTTTTCCAAGTCCTCGGTTTGTTATTCTGACAGGGAGGACTGGAGCACTGCCAGGCCCTGTCCGTCAGTCTCTAAAACAGTTTGTGTTGTTGGAAATAATCCTGGAACCCCTGCAGTTTGGGTGAATCCTGTCTCTTTTAAAACGTGCTGGTTTCTCCCACAGCAAGTCAAAGTTGTCAATTTAACCCCTGTGCGGGACATCCAGCGAAAAATCATATCGCCATTAGCATAACAAAATGTAATAATTTTTTAACAAAACATTTTTTTTTTCAAATTATATAGTTTTATAGATACACCTCTCCTGAATCGAACCACGTTGTCCGATTTCAAAAAGGCTTTACAGCAAAAGCAAAACATTAGATTATGTTAGAGTATATCGTAAAAGTAGCCACATAGCCATTTTCCGACCAAACACATGCATCACAAATAACCAAAAACAGCTAAATGCAGCACTAACCTTTGACAATCTTCATCAGATGACACACCTAGGACATCATGTTACACAATACATGCATTCTTTTGTTCGATAAAGTTCATATTTATATATAAAAACAGCATTTTACATCGGTGCGTAACGTTGACTAACTATTTTCCCTCAAATGCATCCGGTGAAACAGTGCTACAATTTACTAAATTACTATTCGAAAACATTTTTAAAATGTAATATTGTCATTCTAAGATTTATAGATGAATATCTCTTGAAAGCACCTGTAATACCAGATTTAAAAATAACTTTACTGGGTAATCACACTTTGCGATAAAAGGGGATGCGATACTCAGAAAATTACCTAGTAAATATAGGTCTGCGCCATCTTGGAACAATCGCATATCACATCTAGTCTTGTATACGATTGTCAATAATCCCTTACCTTTGGTTGTCTTCATCAGAAAGCACTTCCAGGAATCCCAGGTCCACAACAAATGTATTTTAGTTCCAAAAAATTACTCCTTTATGTTCCAAGAGCTTGTTCTTGTTAGCGCGTCTGAAGGCTGCTCCAAAACTTCCGTCGGCCACGGGACAGCTATTTCGAGAAAAAGCATTTTTTTTCCCATTTAGGTTCGTTCAAACATGTCAAACGTTGTATAACATAAATCTTCAGGGCCTGTTTCAACAAGAGAGCCAATAAGATTTGAGGGGGACGATTGCATTGTGTTTCAAAACGTTTCGAAAGGGGAGGGTAGACAGGGCCGCCGGCGTCATAATGGTGATGGCCCTCCTCATGTGACCAATTTCAACAGCGTCTCATTCATTCAGTTTTAACAGTAGGAGACTCAAACCACTTTGTAAAGACTGGGGACATCTAGTGGAAGCAATAGGAAGTGCTCAATGAACCATAGCTCACGGTGTGATTAATAGGCAAAGATGTGAAGTTGAGTCCACAATTCAGAATTCCACATCCTGTTACGATCGGTCTCGGGGTTTTGACTGCGATATGAGTTCTGTTATACTCACAGACACCATTCAAACAGTTTTAGAAACGTTAGTGTGTTTTCTATCCACAAGTATTAATTATATGCATATCCTAGCTTCTGAGTTTGAGTAGGAGGCCGTTTAAAATGAGCACAATTTTTTTCAAAAATCGCTTTAGCACCCCCTATCCTAGGGGAACGCCAAGAGGTTAAAGAGTAATTCCTGTAGTTTGTTTTCAGATACTGGTTCAGAACAGAGTCGACGGAAACGTTACGAACCCCTTTGGTAGCACGGGAGGGGGCCAGAGATAATTATTCTCTTCCCTGTGCTAGCGAGGGTTTTGTAGTCCTCCCTCAATTCCTCAACTCTATCTCCTTAGCTATCATACTCGATTTCAAAACTCAGTCCTCCAGAAAGTGGAGAGCAACACTGATGCAGTTCTACTACGTGATATCTTTATTAAAAGCAGTGTTAGAAAGGATTACCTACACATACTGGCCAGCTCATATTATAGACAGAAACACGCTACATGGTAGACCAATCCAAACTAATTTCTTGGCATGGCCAGGCCACTCATTATCTCAGCCAATCAAGGCTAGCTGGAAGGTTGCTCCCTTTCTGTGGCTAAACCAGCTAGGCTCGTAATTTAAAAATTGTATTCGTATTTACAGAAGGCATGCAAGTTTGTTTTTAAGGCACATGAAAGTTCACATGTTCCAGAAGTCATTTCAGCCCAATTCTTTTTATTTTTTATATTATTTTTTTTAAGTTTGCGTACTTCCTGTGGAGTAGTGAGGTGCGCAATATGCCTAGTTTCCTGAAATGAGTAATGTGGAAATCATCTCTCACCTGAAGCATTTGTGCCCAGCCGTGGATAAAAAAAACAGTTTGGCTAGTGTTATCCTGCTTCGTTTACATGACGGCTTGCAGCTAAATGCTACTTAACAGGAATCCTGGACCACAGACTTGCGGTCCCAGCCGTAAAGGCTGAACGTGTTGCGGAATCCGTAGCAATACAATCTTTAGCTTGAATTAAAAATTATTTTAATAAAAACTGTTCGGTTGTGCGCTCTGACGTCTGTTGCGTTTCTACCTAATAATCGGAGTTCAGGTCTAAAAAAGCCTTCAACAACTAATAATAATTAAACTATTTTACCAAAATAGTTTAACCTGCTTTTTTTGCTATAATCACAGATCTGGCTTTCAAGTCTTTCTATGAAAAATGTTATTTTTGTTACAAATTTTACCAGAACCATGCGTAATGCTCTTTCATTAATAAAGACTCATTTATTTTTGGCCATTCTCAAAATGTTGAGCGTGAAGAAAAAAATCCAGCAGCGTTGCAGTTCTTGACTCAAGCCGGTGCACCTGGCACATACTACCATACCCTGTTCAAAGACACTTCAATCTTTTCTTTTTCCCCATCTCTGAATGGCACACAAACACAATCCATGTTTCCATTGTCTCAAGACTTTAAAAATCGTTGTTTAACCTGTCTCCTCCCCTTCATCTACACTGATCTAAATGGATTTAACAGCCCGACATCAATAAGGGATCATAGCTTTCACCTGGTCAGTCTGTCTTGGAAAGAGCAACTGTTTGAACAGCATGCTAGCCTGTCCACTTTGTTCATGTTGAAATCAAGTGGCCTACCATATTTCTCAAACAGAACGCGTTGCCAATTCTTTATATACAGTGCACTCGGAAAGTATTCAGACCCCTTGACTTTCTCAACGTTATGTTACAGCCTTATTATAACATTTATTAAATAGTTTCCCCCCCCCCCCCCCCATTAATCTACACAATACCCCATAATGACAAACGAAGAAATGTTTTTTAGACATTTTTTCAAATGTACATTTACATATGTTTTCAGGCCCTTTACTCAGTACTTTGTCGAAGTACCGTTGGCAGTGATTACAGCCTAGAGTCTGATGTTACAAGCTTGGCACACCTGTATTTGGAGTTTCTACCATTCTTCTCTGCAGATCCTCTCAAGCTCTGTCAGGTTGGATGGGGAGCGTCGCTGCACAGCTGTTTTCAGGTCTCTCCAGAGATGTTCAATCGGGTTCAAGTCCGGATTCTGGCTGGCCCACTCAAGGACATTGAGAGACTTATCCTGAAGCCACTCCTATGTTTTCTTGTGCTTAGGATAGTTGTCTGTTGGAAGGTGATCCTTCACCTCAGTCTGAAGTCCTGAGGGCTCTGGAGCAGGTTTTCATCAAGGATCTCTCTTTACTTTGCACCGTTCATCTTTCCCTCGATCCTGATTAGTCTCCCAGTCCCTGCCGCCAAAAAACATCCCCACAACGTGATGCTGCCACCACCATGCTTCACTGTAGTTTCCTCTAGAAATGACGCTTGGCATTCAGGCCAAAGAGTTCAATCTTGGTTTCATAAAATCAAAGAATCTTGTTTCTCATGGTCAGTCCTTTAGGTGCCTTTTCGGCAAACTCCAAGTAGGCTGTCATGCGCCTTTTGCTGGGAAATGGCTACCGTCTGGCCACTCTACCATAAAGGACTTATTGGTGGAGTGCTGCAGACATGGTTGTCCTTCTGGAAGGTTCTCCCATCGCCACAGAGGAACTCAGGAGATCTTTCAGAGTGACCATCGAATTCTTGGACACCTCCCTGACCAAGGCCCTTCTCCCCTGATTGCTCAGTTTGGCCGGGCGGCCAGCTTTAGGAAGAGTCTTGGTTGTTCCAAACTTCTTCCATTTAAGAATGATGGAGGCCACTGTATTTCTTGGTGGAATGCAGAAACGTTTTGGTACCCTTCCCCAGATCTGAGCCTCGACACGATCCTGTCTCTGAGCTTTACGGACCATTCCTTTGATCTCATGGCTTGGTTTTTGCTCTGACATGCACTGTCAACTGTGGGACCTTATATAGACAGGTGTGTGCCTTTCCAAATCATGTCCAGAGGTGGACTCCAAGTTGTAAAATATCTCAAGGATGATCAATGGAAACAAGATGCACGTGAGCTCATTTTCGATTCTCATAAGCAAAGAGTCTGAATACTTATGAAAATAAGGTATTTCTGTTTTATTCACAAATTGCCATTATGGGGTATTGTGTTTAGATTGAGGATTTTTTTTATTTTTAATGAATTTTAGAATAAGGCAGAAACGTAACGTGGAAGGTCAAGGGGTCTGAATAATTAACGAATACACTGTGTTCATTATTCTTTGTATTTTTTTTTTTTATGGCGTAAATGATTCCGCTGCCAAATTAATCTAGGGGAAACGCTGACCATGCTGTTTATGTAGGTGTGAGTCTGTTTCTGTTTTTCAGTTTACTAGGTGTGGTACACTCCCATGCTGTGTACTGTATATAATCAGAACCTGACTGTCTCATCTCTCTCCTCTCTGAGATGGTGAAAGTAAAACATTATGTTTGAGACTACAATGCTGTGCAGTTTGTATGTAGGTGTGAGTCTGACTGTTTCTGTGTTTGTTTGTGTCTAGGTGGCCAACCTGGCTTGCTCCATCTCTAATAATGAGGAGGGTGTCAAGCTGGTCCATATGGCTGCTTCCCAGCTGGAAACACTCTGCCCCCAGGTACCTGCTGGTCTCTCTACCCACTCCCTCTCGCCATCTCTCCTTTCGCCATCTCTCCTTCCGCCCCTTTCGCCATCTCTCCTTCGGCCCTTTTCGCCATCTCTCCTTCTTCCCTTCTCGCCATCTCTCCTTCTTCCCTTCTCGCCAGCTCTCCTTCTTCCCTTCTCGCCAGCTCTCCTTCCTCCCCTCTCACCAGCTCTCCTTCCTCCCCTCTCGCCAGCTCTCCTTCCTCCCCTCTCGCCAGCTCTCCTTCCTCCCCTCTCGCCAGCTCTCCTTGCTCCCCTCTCGCCAGCTCTCCTTGCTCCCCTCTCGCCAGCTCTCCTTGCCTCTCAGCTCATCCCCAACCCCCAGCTCCATAGTCCTGCCAAGATGCCAACACTTCTCACCTCCAGCCCCCCCGTTCCTAAACCCCTCCCACCCTCCCCACATATCCTGCCAGCTTCACTTCCTCATCCAGCCTCCAGCCCAATATCCTCATCCAATCTCAATCCCCATATCCTGCCAGCTTCACTTCCTCATCCAACCTCCAGCCCCATATCCTGCCAGCTTCACTTCCTCATCCAACCGTCAGCCCCATATCCTGCCAGCTTCACTTCCTCATCCAACCTCCAAGTATGTGTATGTGGGGGGGGGTCTGAGTGTGCTGGTCTGAGAGGCTGATCTGGTCTTTAGATACATTACACATTCTTTAATCTACCTGCTGTAGTAATTGGTGTGTGATTGCTCTGTAACAGGTGATTAATGCGGCGCTGGCTCTAGCTGCCAAGCCCAACAGAAAGGTTGCTCAGGACAACATGGACCTCTTCAAAGAGTCCTGGGAGAAACAGGTCCGCGTCCTCACTGATGCCGTCGATGACATCACCAGCATTGACGACTTCCTCTGTGTGTCTGGTAAGTAGGAGGGGGCGGAGCTTTTCTTTTCAGGGTTCATCTCATATAAGTAATGTGGCTGGATGCTGTTTTACGGGCTCCTGACCAACTGTGCTATTTTGTGTGTTTTCACATTGTTTGTAACTTATTTTGTACGTAATGTTTCTGCCACCGTCTCTTATGACCAAAAAAGAGCTTCGAGACATCCGTACAGCGATTACTCATCTCGAACTGGACAAAATATTTTTTCTTTAATGAGTCCGACGCAAAGGAATATACTGTTTTTTTCGAGACGAGGTTCAAATCTACGCCATCCGCGTGAAGCAGAGGGGGAGGAGGTCGGGGCGCCTTGTAAGAATTCGCCAACGAGTAGGTAAACCACCACTACCCTCCGTATTATTGGCCAACGTGAAATCATTGGAAAACAAACTGGATGATCTACGATGTAGACTATCCTACCAACGGAACATTAAACTGTATCACCAAGACGTGGCTAAACGACGACACGGATAATATAGAGCTGGCTGGTTTGTCCGTGCATCGGCAGGACAGAGCAGCAAAGTCTTGTTTAGACGAGAGGCGAGGGCGTGTCTATTTGTCAGTAACTCTTGGTGCGCAATGTCTAATATTAAAGAAGTCTTGAGGTATTGCTCACCTGAGGTAGAGTACCTCATGATAAGCTGTAGACCACACTATCTACCAAGAGAGTTGTCATCTATATTATTAGTAGCCGTCTATTTACCACCACAGACCGATGCTGGAACTAAGACCACACTCAACCAACTCTATAAGGCCATAAGCAAACAAGAAAATGCTCATCGAGGCTGTGCTCCTAGTGGCAAAGGACTTTAATGCAGGCGCACTTAAATCAGTTTTACCTCATTTCTACCAGCATGTCACGTGTAACCAGAGGGAAAAATAACTCCAGACCACCTTTACTCAACACAGAGACACATACAAAGCTCTCCCTCGCCCTCCATCTGACCTTAATTCTATCCTCCTGATTCCTGCTTACAAGCGAAAACTAAAGCAGGAAGTATCATTGAGTCTAAATGAGATGATGGCTCTTCCATTTAATGAGGAGTCTAAATGAGAGGATGACTCTTCTATTTTCTGTTGCGCTCCCTCTCCTGGTTCGTTATCTCTTCCCCCATATTTCTCTCTCACCTTCCTCTGGTTTGTTTGTTAGCTCCCTCCCCCAGTGTTAATCCAGGGCCAATGTTAACACATCTGTCATGAAGGATGAAGATTTCCTGCTTCTGAACACCATTCCTGTTACCGCAGACGCTGCCTGTTGTAAACATCTGTGTTCTTGTTACGGGAGTGTGTAAGTCACCAAGTAAAAAAAAAAAAAAAAACTCTAATCTTGTCTCGGATAAAGGGGGAGAAAGCAGGATTATTGTGGCTCGTCTAGCAGACTGTCCCCCAAAAATTGTTTCAGAAGGATTGTCCGATACCTATGGAGCAAATGTTTCTATATAAATAAACATTGGTTGATTTGTATCTTCCCTTCCAGAGAACCACATTCTGGAGGATGTGAACAAGTGTGTGATAGCGCTGCAGGAGAAGGATGTGGACGGGTTGGATCGTACGGCCGGCGCCATCCGTGGCCGTGCTGCTAGAGTGGTCCATGTGGTCACATGTGAGATGGACAACTATGAGCCTGGAGTCTACACAGAGAAGGTTCTGGAGGCCACCAAGCTACTCACTAACACAGGTAATATCTCTTTCTGTTATCACTTTTTCATTAACACTCTCCTCTGTCTTTCTGCTAGTCACCGACACAGGTAACAGAGTCCCTGCAGCTCTTGTATTTTCTTCATCCCTCTTCTATCCATCAAATATAGATCTACCATATCTCACCGTTGGTTGTCTTTCCCTCTGTCTATACCAGTGGTACAGGTATCATAAACCAACCTCCTAATACTATTACAGATTTGACTGCTGGGTTGAGTTTCTCAATCACACAACACAGCCAGCCCCTGCTCCCTCTCCAACTCTCTCCTCTCTCTCTCACTACCTCCTCTCCCTCTCTCTCACCACCTCCTCTCCCATCTCTCCTGCTCTCTCCTTACCTTGCCCCCCTCCCTTCTCTGATCCCTCCCCCTCTCACAACTTCCCATCATCCCCGTCTCCCATCGTGCGACCCTCTCTTAATTCCATATTTTATTTCTGTGTAAAGCTGTCAGACAGTAAGTGTGTTGATGGACACCATGTCCATAAAGCGTTCTAATCACTACAGCTAGCTAGGCCATTAACTATTCAATGGCCAATCTGCTTTGTTTTCTCAGTATTAAAAGGCAACCGACAATCGTTGTTTCTTTATTGGCGAGTCAGAGTTTAGCTAGCTGTGATCTAAAGAAAGAATCTCATTGATATTCATTGCAATTGTGGAGGCCTCTTGAGTGTGTGTATGGATTGGTTTTATGTAATAGCACCCTTTGATGGTCTGTCACCTTGGGGTCTGTATCAAATGGTGGATTAGAGGGGGACTGGGAACAGAGGCACCACGGCTTCAAATTGGCTCCCTGCACACACACGGCACCCTATTCCCTTTATGTGATTTGACCGCCTTGATTCAGTCTTAGGTAGCAAAATTAGAAATGTATTTTTTTTTTACATTTGTTTAAAGACAGAGACACAGAGCTACAAAATGGTATCTCATACACTACATTTGAGGAACAATGGGAAAGTAATTCTCACTTTTGAGAAAATGACCTTTGAATGTTTTGGTACACCTACTGGAGAGCTCTTTGTCTACACTCATTCAGCATTGTTCACACCCTCTTTAGCCCCACCCATCTCTAACGGTTGATCCGAGTGCTCTGTCTAACAGCAGTCAAGCCCCTCAGATTGTCAGTTGGTACATTCAGAGCGTTTGGTTCTCGGAGAGTTCAGAGAGCACACTGGACACTCTGGCCATTGAGTAGTGTTGATCCGAGTGTTCTGACCTCACAATGGCAGTCAAGCACCCTGGCTAACGTTGGCTAGTTGGCTAGCTATTTCTAGACACATGATGAGAGAACACCCCACTTTCACCATTTTACTCCCCCTAGCAGTGCTGGTTAGGCTGTTTTCATGTTATCCAGAGTGTTGGTGACTAACTGTGCTGCTGGCGACAATTTAATTACACATTTTTGCCGACGTTTACTGACACCGGCCATATTCAACGGGTGTTAACCTCTCTAGGCTAGGCGGGACGAATTCGTCCCACCTACGTAACAGCCACTGCTATCCTGTGGCGCGATTTTCAAAACCTTAAAAATCCTATTACTTCAATTTCTCAAACATATGACTATTTTACAGCCATTTAAAGACAAGACTCTCGTTAATCTAACCACACTGTCCGATTTCAAAAAGGCTTTACAACGAAAGCAAAACATTAGATTATGTCAGCAGAGTACCAAGCCAGAAATAATCACACACCCATTTTTCAAGCCAGCATATAATGTCACCAAAACCCAGAAGACAGCTAAATGCAGCACTCACCTTTGATGATCTTCATCAGATGACAACCCTAGGACATTATGTTATACAATACATGCATGTTTTGTTCAATTAAGTTCATATTTATATCAAAAACCAGCTTTTTACATTAGCATGTGACGTTCAGAACTAGCATACCCCCCGCAAACTTCCAGGGAATTCGCTAACATTTTACTAAATTACTCACGATAAACGTTCACAAAAAGCATAACAATTATTTTAAGAATTATAGATACAGACCTCCTCTATGCACTCGATATGTCCGATTTTAAAATAGCTTTTTGGTGAAAGCACATTTTGCAATATTCTAAGTACATAGCCCAGGCATCACGGGCTCGCTATTTAGACACCCGGCAAGTTTAGCACTCACCATAATCATATTTACTATTATAAAAGTTTCATTACCTTTTGTTGTCTTCGTCAGAATACACACCCAGGACTGCTACTTCAATAACAAATGTTGGTTTGGTCCAAAATAATCCATCGTTATATCCGAATAGCGGCGTTTTGTTCGTGCGTTCCAGACACTATCCGAAATAGTAAAGAAGTGTCACGCGCATGGCGCAATTCGTGACAATAAAATTCTAAGTATTCCATTACCGTACTTCGAAGCATGTCAACCGCTGTTTAAAATCAATTTTTACGAAATTTTTTCTCGTAGAAAAGCGATAATATTCCGACAGGGAATCTCCTTTTCGGCAAACAGAGGAAAAAATCCCAAAGGCGGGGGCGGTCGGGGTCACGCGCATAAGCTAGTGTCTCTTGATCGGCCACTTGAGAAAGGCGATAATGTGTTTCAGCCTGGGGCTGGAATGACGACATTCTGTTTTTTCCCGGGCTCTGAGCGCCTATGGACGACGTGGGAAGTGTCACGTTAGAGCAGAGATCCTTAGTAAATGATAGAGATGGAAAAGAAGTTCAACAAATGGTCAGATAGGCCTGTAAAGGAATCTCTCAGGTTTTGACCTGCCATTTGAGTTCTGTTATACTCACAGACACCATTCAAACAGTTTTAGAAAATGTAGGGTGTTTTCTATCCATATGTAATAAGTATATGCATATTCTAGTTACTGGGTAGGAGTGGTAACCAGATTAAATCGGGTATGTTTTTTATCCAGCCGTGTCAATGCTGCCCCCTAGCCCTAACAGGTTAAGCGTTCGTAAATGCATCAGTTATTCTGCACTCAGGCATACTCAGACGAGAGTGCTCTGAAATGGGAGTAGATGGCCAGACTGAATTTACGAAGTCACCCAAAATGGTTACTTGCATAGTGTAGTCTTTTGTTAAGACATGTAGCTAGCTAGCTAGCTAGCTAGGTAAACAATGAACCATAATCCCAACTCATGATGTTACTACCCTGAATGAATCTGCAGGTAGCTAACCACCCAGGTTCAATGTTAGCTAGCTAACTTTAGGCTATAACTAGCCAATCAAATGGCTCTGAGATATTAACAATAAGATCATACACGTAAGGCTAGCGAGCCAGCCAGCTAACATTAGCTAGCCAGCTAACAGTACACTTCAATTTGAAATGAAAACGACTTAGAAATGTGTAATATCTGAAAATGTAGTTAGCTACACTTTCTTACCCGTATACATCATGGTTCAACGCTTCTCCCTCTCACGGATGACATGGTTTCTCTTAGTTTGAAGATGTAATCTGTAGACGGGTGTTTTCTCCATCTCCTTAGCCATTGTCCTCTAATTCCACTGATTTCAAAACTTGGTCCTCCAGAAAGTGGAGAGCAACACTGATGCAGTTCTACTACGTGATATCATTATTAAAAGCAGCGTTAGAAAGGATTACTTACACATACTGACCCGATCATATTATAGACAGAAACGTGCTACATGGTAGACCAATCCAAACTCATCTCGCGGCATCTCCAGCCCACTCATTATCTCAGCCAATCATGGCTAGTGGGAAGGTTGCCAGCTTTTTCTGTGGCTAAACCAACTAGGCTCGTAATTTAACAATTATATTTGTATTTACAGATGGCATACAAGTTTTTAAGGCGCATGTTCCAGAATGCATTTCTGCCCAACAACTCATTTTGAGAAGAAAAAAAAAGATTGTTTAAATGGCTTTCGTGTTGTGGTAGTAGTGATCCGCAACATAATACCTCTAGTTTCCTGAAACGGGTCACATGTGACGCACCACCTGGTTTGGTCGTATGCAGCAAAATTTGAAATCGTTTTTTAAATTGGATAAAAGTTGAGACTCAGAGCTAGAAAATGGTATATCATACACTACAGTTGAGGAACAATGGGAAAGTAATTCTGCTTTGAAAGTTGATAAATGTGTAACCTCACTGTTGAGAAAATAGCGCTTGAATATTTTTGTTCACACCCTCTTAAACTTTAGCCCCACCCATCTCTTTAAGGATTCACATGTGAGGCCATCTACTAAACATGGTGAGTAGAGTTGTAAACAACCAAAGATTTCAAGACTAAAAGTGGTGAAATTAGTAGCCTTACAATAAGGAAAAACTCCAGTCTAGTCCTTGGCCTAGATTAAGTGTTAGCTATGGGCTGGGTAGCCTGTTAGCTATGGGCTGGGTAGCCTGTTGTTAGCTGTGGGCCGGGTAGCCTGTTGTTAGCTGTGGGCCGGGTAGCCTGTTGTTAGCTGTGGGCCGGGTAGCCTGTTGTTAGCTAGGGACTGGTTTTGGACTGCATTGTCAGACGTGCCGTTCTGTAGCGTGGGATTTTCTGATATTTTCACTTTTATTTGCTGTGTTCAGTCGATTCTGCTGCATTTTTATCCCTTCTTTCTCCCACCTCCACCAGTCATGCCCAGGTTCACAGAGCAGGTGGAGGCAGCGGTAGAGGCTCTGAGTGCCAACCCCACTCTCCCTGTTGACGAGAACGAGTTCATCGACGCCTCTCGTCTGGTCTACGATGGAGTCCGCGACATCCGCAAGGCCGTGCTGATGATCAGGGTGAGTGTACACACGAGACACTAGGTCGTGCACTATTTAACCTCTTACATCTAGACGTTCCTCTAGCGGAACACCTGCTCCAATATCCAATGATAGGCGTGGCGCGAATTACAAATTCCTCAAAAATACAAAAACTTCAATTTTTCAAACATATGACTATTTCACAGCATTTTAAAGACAAGACTCTCCTTTATCTAACCACACTGTCCGATTTCAAAAAGGCTTTACAGCGAAAGCAAAACATTAGATTATGTCAGCCGAGTACCCAGCCAGAAATAATCAGACACCCATTTTTCAAGCTAGCATATAATGTCACAAAAACCCAGAAGACAGCTAAATGCAGCACTAACCTTTGATGATCTTCATCAGATGACACACCTAGGACATTATGTTAAACAATACATGCATGTTTTGTTCAATCAAGTTCATATTTATATCAAAAAACAGCTTTTACATTAGCATGTGACGTTCAGAACTAGCATACTTCCGGGGAATTTACTAACAATTTACTAAATTACTCACGATAAACGTTCACAAAAAGCTTAACAATTATTTTAAGAATTATAGATACAGAACTCCTCTATGCACTCGATATGTCCGATTTTAAAATAGCTTTTGGTGAAAGCACATTTTGCAATATTCTAAGTACATAGCCCAGGCATCACGGGCTAGCTATTTAGACACCCGGCAAGTTTAGCCTTCACCAAAATCAGATTTACTATTACAAAAGTTTGATTACCTTTTGTTGTCTTCGTCAGAATGCACTCCCAGGACTGCTACTTCAATAACAAATGTTGGTTTGGTCCAAAATAATCCATCGTTATATCCGAATAGCGGCGTTTTGTTCGTGCGTTCCAGAAACTATCCGAAATGGTAAATCAGGGTCGTGCGCATGGCGCATTTCGTGACAAAAAAATTCTAAATATTCCATTACCGTACTTCGAAGCATGTCAACCGCTGTTTAAAATCAATTTTTATGCAATTTATCTCGTAAAAAAGCGATAATATTCCGACCGGGAATCCTCTTTTCGGTAAACAGAGGAAAAAACACAAAGACGGGGGCGGCCAGTGCACGCGCCTAAGCCGACAGTCCCTTGATCGGCCACTTGAGAAAGGCGATAATGTGTTTCAGCCTGGGGCTGGAATGACGACATTCAGGTTTTTCCCGGGCTCTGAGAGCCTATTGGAGCCGTGGGAAGTGTCACGTTACCGCAGAGATCCTTTGTAATGGAATGCGATGTCAAAGAAAGACAATAAATGGTCAGACAGGCCACTTCCTGTAAAGGAATCTCTCAGGTTTTGACCTGCCATTTGAGTTCTGTTATACTCACAGACACCATTCAAACAGTTTTAGAAACTTTGGAGTGTTTTCTATCCAAAGCTAATACTTATATGCATATTCTAGTTTCTGGGCAGGAGTAATAATCAGATTAAATCGGGTACGTTTTTTATCCGGCCGTGAAAATACTGCCCCCTAGCCGTAACAGGTTAATGAGCCCTAACTCTCCTTAACTGCACTGTTGACACGATCGTGTGAGTGTACACACTGAAGACACCAACACTACATCGACCATGCACTATTGATGAGCCTCTCCTTCACTTAAATGTCTTCATGTCTCAATCACTTATGGTCATGTCAGGGGTTTAAGTTGTAATTTAGATATTTGTACTCTTTACTCTCCTCCTTAATCCAACATTGTGAACGAGGAGAGAGGTGCGCTGTGCTCCTCATGTTTGTCTTGTCTTCTCTCTGGTCCTTTTAATCCAACATTGTGAACGAGGAGAGAGGTGCACTAAGCTCCTCATGTTAGTCTTCTCTCTGGTCTCTCCTCTCCTCCCAACTGTCAGTCGTAGATGCAGTTCTTTCATGTTTTGTACGTGCTGAGCATAGCAACGTCTAGCTTTAACATCACTCACCTTTTTTTTTTATTCAATGACACGCTATTAACTCCTTCAAGTCCCAGACCATGTTTATATCCTTAATGTTTATTATACAGGTATCAGTTGGGCGTTTTTAATTTATATTAACACAAACATTTAGGCCAGCAGGAACAAAGTGCTGTCTGAAAGCCCTGGTGTGTGAGCCCGTTTAGTGAATTAGGCTGTGTAGTGATGCGTGAGCTCGAATAGCTGATGCTCTCTGTATCGTATGTTTTCATTTCATGAGTGTGTGGGGGGGGGGGTCTACTAAGCAAACATATGGAATTGTTTTATGATGGTCATACCAAGGGTAATTTAGCTATTTGATTTTGTATTTTAGGATGCTTTTGTATGTTAATAAATTATTTGATGGAATTGGCCTTACTTCTATTAGCCCATAGAAACCATTTAATAACTGATTCACGGAAAAACAGTCCCAACATTTTAAATTTGTATTCTTAAATTGGAGTGAGCAGGACAGAGGGGGAGAGACAGTGAAAAATATGGGAGGGACAGTGGCTGAGAGGGAGGAGAGAGAGGAGAGCTGGAGCTCCAGTCTTGATATCCTGATTTGATTTAAGCCGTTAACACAGGGGCCCGCGGTGCTGGCTAGGGCTGTTACGGTGACCATGTTACCGCTACACCGACAGTCACTGGTCATGACCGTTATTAAAATTCCTTGTCACTATTGAGTCACTGTCATCTCTTATGCACTCAGAACATTCGCTGGTCATACGTTAACAACCATCCGTCCTAATGGCCCGGTACTCAGGGCTCCATTGTCCCTCCATCAGGTCCTAATGGCCCGGTACTCAGGGCTCTATTGTCCCTCCATCAGGTCCTATTGGCCCGGTACTCAGGGCTCTACTGTCCCTCCATCAGGTCCTATTGGCCCGGTACTCGGGGCTCTATTGCCCCTCCATCAGGTCCTAATGGCCTGGTACTCAGGGCTCTACTGTCCCTCCATCAGGTCCTAATTGCCTGGTACTCAGGCCTCTATTGTTCCACTAACCATTCTGACATCAATGCAAATGCGATCTAAAATCACATCCAACACTGATCATCAAAGTTGCGCCCCGTAGCCGCGCAGCCCCGTAGCCGCGCAGCCCCGTAGCCGCGCAGCCCCGTAGTCGCTTCACATGTACAGTTGCTCCGTAATGTAAAAAATATCCTTTCTATTTTATTCAGCTAAGATGAATTATATTCTTCTTTACTATAAAATAATGGCACAGTACTAGAAGCATTTCTTGTCCGCTAAATGAACAAGCCTACAGTCTATTGCATAGCCAGATAACATACAGTATCTAGTCTGCTAAATGAACAAGCCTACAGTCTATATCATGGAGCATAGCCAGATAACATACAGTATCTAGTCAGCTAAATGAACAAGCCTACAGTCTATAGCATAGCCAGATAACATACAGTATCTAGTCTGATAAATGAACAAGCCTAGAGTCTATAGCATAGCCAGATAACATACGCTATCTAGTCAGCTAAATGAACAAGCCTACAGTCTATAGCATAGCCAGATAACATACAGTATCTAGTCTGATAAATGAACAAGCCTACTCTATAGCATAGCCAGATAACATACAGTATCTAGTCAGCTAAATGAACAAGCCTACAGTCTATATCATGGAGCATAGCCAGATAACATACAGTATCTAGTCAGCTAAATGAACAAGCCTACAGTCTATATCATGGAGCATAGCCAGATAACATACAGTATCTAGTCAGCTAAATGAACAAGCCTGCAGTCTATAGCATAGCCAGATAACATTTACATTTTAGTAATTTAGCAGACGCTCTTATCCAGAGCGACTTACAGTAGTGAATGCATACATTTCATGCATTTTTGTTGTTGTTGTTGTACTGGCCCCCCGTGGGAATCAAACCCACAACCCTGGCGTTGCACACACCATGCTCTACCAACAGAGCCACAGTCTAGTCTGCTAAATGAACAAGCCTACAGTCTATATCATAGCCAGATAACATACAGTATCTAGTCTGCTAAATGAACAAGCCTATAGCATAGCCAGATAACATACAGTATCTAGTCTGCTAAATGAACAAGCCTATAGTCTATAGCATAGCCAGATAACATACAGTATCTAGTCTGCTAAATGAACAAGCCTACAGTCTATATCATAGCCAGATAACATACAGTAGGCCAACTCATATTCTGTTCTTCTGAAATACATTTTCTTCATATCATAATGTTTGTTTAGACCAGGCTAAAATAAATTGGGTATTTATTGTGATGGTGTGTATTGAAGTGATCTATTGGCTTTTTTTAATGTAGATGTTCCAAAGGCACATCAGCGGCTTGAAGGCCTGGAGATGCTAAACTTGTTTGTTATTTAATAACGTCCCTAACTGGGGATCGTACCGTGTGTGTCTAGTCCGCGGATTGATGAGAAGCCTAGTTACTCATGAGTCTACTGTCTGGATGTTGACCCATCAAACACCCCGCCTTTCATCTAGCAGAATAACACTGGTGGTGTAGACTGCTCTGATCAGAGGTTTAGTCCTCACCACAGGGTCCTCTGGGATTTGACTGGAGCAGAAACACACTCAGACGATGCACACAGACACACACAAACCATGGTTTCCTCTGCAATTGAAAGCCTAGGGCCGTCCACCTTAGCATTTTTTGGGGCTGCATAAGTCCAAACTGTGAAAAAATACAATTTATTCTCCCAAGCATTAATAAAAAATAAAAAAATTAATTTGGTACCTATTTTTTTTATTAATGACTGGGAGAATTGAAAATGACAAAAACAATGAATTTAGCTATATTGATTTTGTTTTTGTTTGAGTAAATTAACACAGCATTAGCCATGGACAAATGTGGAGGATTGGGAATCTAATTTGGTCCAAATGTGAAAAGTGTGGAGGATTGGGAATTTAATTTGGTCCAAATGTGGAGGACAATTGCAGGATATTGGCTTAAAAATGTTTATTTTTTATTTATTTTTGGGGTTTTGTTTTTTAAAATCTACACCGCCGAGATGGGGCCAACTGTGCCCACTGCCGCCCACCACCTAAGGTTATTTTTGATCTGGAAAAAACCCTTACGACCACACCACATGTACTCTGCTACACTCTGACCTGGACTGTTGGTTTAGATTTGTCCTGTAACAGTGTGTTATTAAGACCAAAGGTTTCATGTCTGACTCACACAGTCCCACAGAACATGAAAGACCAAATCAGACATACTGAACTCTGTCACTCTCTGAAACAACAGTTCCAAAGGACACACACACACACACACACACACACACACACACACACACACACACACACACACACACACACACACACACACACACACACACACACACAAGCCCAGTCAGTGGCTCCTCAATGTTACCAGAGAGATTTGTGGGTCCGGGGCTATGTAAGTGGAGCTACTACCAGGCAGCTCCAGTCCGTGTCGTTCGTAGCCCGCGGCCAATGTCCCCTGCCTGGGGTGTCTGACAGGATGACAGGCCCCATCCTGACCACCCGCTGGGTATAATATGTCACTGGACTGGTAGAGAGGGTGGAAGAGGAACATTCCAGTGACTGACGGGCTCAGAGGGAGCCGTTACAGTAGGCAGAAGGAGAGAGGATCAGTCAGGGTTACCTGGACATTTACAGTAGCTACTCTCTCCTCTGTAGCCCAGGGCCTTTCTGGAAGCAGCACAGGGTAAAGATAGGATCTCACATCTCCTTGTATGTCAGTGTTGGAGTTAATCTACTGGTCCACTGTCAGGAGGTGGATTCAACCGTCAAAAAGAAATGAAGGCTATCATTGGTTGACCATCACTGTCAATTAACGTGGGTGGTCCTGTCTGTTCTCCCGGTCCCACTAGTGTGGAGGACATTTCATCTAAACACTTACAAGATGAGGTTTAGACTTTTAACTAGGTCGTTCGCGCGCGTGTGTGTGTGTAGTAGCCCTCCTACATGCTCAGATAGATGGACTCACTCCTCTAGTGAACAGACATCTCTATATATTCCATGGTGAGTGGGATGGTGGGTTCGAGGTGAGACCTTGATATTCCACGGTGAGTGGGTTGGTGGGTTCGAGGTGAGACCTTGATATTCCACGGTGAGTGGGATGGTGGGTTTGAGGTGAGACCTTGATATTCCACGGTGAGTGGGAAGGTGAGACCTTGATATTCCACGGTGAGTGGGAAGGTGAGACCTTGATATTCCACTGTGAGTGGGGAGGTGAGACCTTGATATTCCACGGTGAGTGGGAAGGTGAGACCTTGATATTCCACTGTGAGTGGGGAGGTGAGACCTTGATATTCCACGGTGAGTGGGGAGGTGAGACCTTGATATTCCACGGTGAGTGGGGAGGTGAGACCTTGATATTCCACGGTGAGTGGGGAGGTGAGACCTTGATATTCCACGGTGAGTGGGGAGGTGAGACCTTGATATTCCACGGTGAGTGGGGAGGTGAGACCTTGATATTCCACGGTGAGTGGGGAGGTGAGACCTTGATATTCCACTGTGAGTGGGAAGGTGAGACCTTGATATTCCACGGTGAGTGGGGAGGTGAGACCTTGATATTCCACGGTGAGTGGGAAGGTGAGACCTTGATATTCCACGGTGAGTGGGGAGGTGGGTCGAGGTGAGACCTTGTGATATTTTTTTGACTTTGGGGGATCTGAGTCATTACCTATGGAAGATATAGAGACAGACTGATAAGGGATGTGTGTAGACAGACAGTTGGATAAGCATGAAGTGAGTTACAGCACCGGAGAGAGAATGCACCCTTATCACATTCCCGTTCTTTCCTTCCCTCTCTCCTCTCTTTCCTTCCATATCACAACCACGAAATGGATTTTCTTGTCTGTCAGTTTTCCCTTAAAGCAAGGCCTTGCTAACTTCATGTCAGCCATACTAACACAGGAAAAGAGATGTCTGTTACATGCTTGGCGTTCAGGAAGGGAGAGATGTCTGTTACATGCTTGGCGTTCAGGAAGGGAGAGATGTCTGTTACATGCTTGGCGTTCAGGAAGGGAGAGATGTCTGTTACATGACTAGTGTTCAGGGCTGTGGACAAGGAAAAAGGTTTGGAGGATTACAATCAATATCATTTTTATGCCACTTAGCCGCAGCTTTTACCCAAAAGCCACTTAAAGCCCAAATAAAATAAAATAAATTGTTTTGGTGCGTGTGAACACGATGGAAATGGAAGGCGCAGGAATCAATGAGAGAAAACAGACAGTGTGTCAGCTGCGTCGTAGTGTATTTTTCTTGCGTCTGCGTGCGGAGCTGGTGGAAATATGACGATGAATTGCTTGGGTCGTTTGTAGGAGAGGAATTATGACCTTTATGCCAAGTACAGTAAAGATGGAGTTTAAAATGTATTGGGCTGGAAGCTAAGGTTTATCAGTCAAATAGGATACATTTGTGAAAACATTGTGCCTACCTGTGTTGATTTATCATCACAGGCATATAGCCTAGACAGGCTACGACTGGGGAAACTACACCAACTTCCATTTCAAGAGAGAATACTGTTTTGTAGAAAGAACTAGACTATCTTAAATTCTTTAAACTGTTCGCGTGTACTAGCTACAACTGTCCTCACATTCGTGAGTTAACGGTTTAGAGCAGGCAGGTACGGTGGCTCCCGTAGGACATAAGGTGAGTCAACAGGAACACAACAATAATTAACACGGGCTACATAGTGAACATAACCAATACAACTGTTTTTGAATTGACACTCTCTACTCTCGCACGTTAATTGTTCCTCCGTGTGAAGACACTTTATGTGCATGTAACACAGGCATAGGCAACTACACATGCATACACACACATAACATACGCACTAGACACACACGTACACATGGATTTTGCATTGTAGATATGTGGTAGTGGAGTATGGGCCTGAGGGCACACACTTAGTGTTTTGTGAATTCTGTAATGAATGTATTGTAATGTTTTTCAAATTGTATAACTGCCTTAATTTTGCCGGACCCCAGGAAGAGTAGCTGCTACCTTTGCCAGGAACTAATGGGGATCCATAATAAATACAAATGTGATCCCTGAGGGAATTGAACCGTTGACCTTGCTAGTTCTACCCTCTTACCAAATCTCACCCACCAAGCCACACATCCAGGATGCCACCATGCAGGCTGTTGTCTGTAGTGTTCTTCGCTAGAAACCTCTACCTCTCTCCCACCACCACCTCTAATGATGCCGGGTGATGGTCTGATTTGACACATTTTACTCCTGATATGTTGCATACTTTCCGCCTAGCTTCATTTTCCCTCTGAAAATGCAAAGGACAGGACATTACACTTCATTTACTAATTAATTTAGCGTGGCAGGCTGCTGTGGAGGACAGGAAGTAGACTTTCCTCTGTTGTTGCTGTAGCTGGCAGCACCGGGGCATTTGTCATACATCATGCTGCTCTAACAGCTCTCTACCACACACACTTCTTCTTTCTAATTTGGTTTTCCTTTTCCCTCCTCATTCCACATCTCCCTGTTAATTTCCTCCCTCTCTCTCTCCTCTCCCTCTCCTCACTCTCTCCTCTCCTGTAGACTCCTGAAGAGCTGGATGACTCTGACTTTGAGACGGAGGACTTTGATGTTCGCAGCAGGACCAGCATGCAGACGGAAGATGACCAGCTTATTGCAGGCCAGAGTGCCAGGGTGAGTCCACACACACACACACACACGCCTCTCTTTCTACAGGCCGTCTCAGTGGGTAATGCACCTTGTTCACGCCAGGACTCCCTTGACCCCCTCACAGATACTCTGGACTTTCCATTCAGACATGGTTATCTAGACTCCCCCCCTCCCTCTCACATACTAGCTACCAGGCCAGATCTGGCAACATGTAAGACCAAGGGGAAGGGATAGGGAGTGAATCAGGACCGGCTGTGATAGTCTGGAATCCCATGCATATGCACACTGGTAATGCTCTGATATTTAATGAGCTCCTCTCACCTCACTAGCTCCCACTCCACTGTAAACCCAGTAGAAGTATCCATACCATTTACAGGAAGATCTTTTCGATATCCTTTGTTAACTATCCTTGACTCACTATGTAAACTCCCATACATTTCCAGGAAGGGAAGCATACTTGAGTTAAAACAGAGTAGTTTAACTCTGGGTTTAATGTTTCTGTGTTATGGTGTAGTAGCCACTTGAAAGCCCAATGTCCAGGTTACTGGTTTAGGTCCCAATCTATTTAACATGGAACCCATAACAGAGGCTCATAAACCAGAGTTTTTCAATCAGAATATTAGCTAGTGACTATGCCGTCTAGCCAATTCAATTGAATTAGTTAATGAATTGTGTATTTAGTTTGGAGCAGCGTGAATGCTATCACAAATCACTGTGGACATTAGTGGTCCCAAATGGCCAAAAGTAGTACACTAGCCACTATACAGTGTATTCAGACCCCTTCACTTTTTCCAAATTTTGTTACGTTACAGGCTTGTTCTAAAATGGATTAAATAATAGTTTTTCCTCATCAATCTAAACACACTACCCTATAATGACAATGCGAAAACACCTTTTTGACATAAGTATTCAGACCCTTTGCTATGAGACTCAATTGAGCTCAGGTGCATCCTGTTTCCATTGATCATTCTTGAGATGTTTCTACAACTTGATTGGAGTCCACCTGTGGTAACCATCTCTGCAGCACTCCACCAATCAGAGTCCTAAAGGACTCTCAGACCATGAGAAACAAGATTCTCCTGTCTGATGAAACCAAGATTGAATTCTTTGGCTTGAATACCAAACGTCACGTCTGGAGGAAACCTGGCACCATGCCTACGGAGAAAAATGGTGGTGGCAGCATCATGCTGTAGGGATGTTTTTCAGTGGCAGGGACTGGGTGACTAGTCAGGATCAAGGGAAAGATGAGTGGAGCAAAGTACAGAGATCCTTGATAAAAACCTGTTCCAGAGCGCTCAGGACCTCAGACTGGAGTGAAGGTTCACCTTCCAACAGGACAACGACCATACTGTAAGCACACATCCAAGACATCGCAGGAGTGGCTTCAGGACAAGTGTCTGAATATCCTTGAGTGGCCCAGCCAGAGCCCGGACTTGAACCCCATCGAACATCTCTGGAGAGACCTGAAAATATCTGTGCAGCAACGCTCCCTATCCAACCTGACAGAGCTTGAGAGGATCTGCAGAGAAGAATGGGAGAAACTCCCCAAATACAGGTGTGCCAAGCTTGTAGCGTCATACCCAAGAAGACTCGAGGCTGTAATCGCTGCCAAAGGTGCTTCAATGAAGTACTGAGTAAAGGGTCTGAATACTTATGTAAATGTATTACATCGTTTCCGAAGTGTGTGTGTGAGTTCCGTTTGGAATGCCGGCACGAGCTGGGTTCCGTTTGGAATGCCGGCATGAGCTGGGTTCCATTTGGAATGCCGGCACGAGCTGGGTTCCGTTTGGAAAGCCGGCACGAGCTGGGTTCCGTTTCTCTATTATATTAGAGTTCTGTAATGTTTCCAGCCTGGCTAGTGACTGCATTCATGATATTATGATTTCTTTAACAATATATTGTAAATGCTGTAGATATCATGGCCCCTCTTCTCTCCATGTTTGCATTACCTATACTCTGTCCTGTTTCTCAAATCTTATCCTATTTCTTATATATTGCGCTAACCATAGGGCTCTGGTCAAAAGTAGTGCACTTCATAGGGAATAGGGTGCCATTTGGGACACTCCCCTGTTCTGAGTTGTGTTGGAAGGAAATGAAGAGCACTCCAGTTTAATACTGTTCACAACCTCAACCACTGCCCTACCACCCACAGAGTACACCCACATCACCCAGAGAGAAGGCCTACAGAGTACACCCACATCACCCAGAGAGAAGGCCTACAGAGTACACCCACATCACCCGGAGAGAAGGCCCACAGAGTACACCCACATCACCCGGAGAGAAGGCCCACAGAGTACACCCACATCACCCGGAGAGAAGGCCCACAGAGTACACCCACATCACCCGGAGAGAAGGCCCACAGAGTACACCCACATCACCCGGAGAGAAGGCCCACAGAGTACACCCACATCACCCGGAGAGAAGGCCCACAGCGTACACCCACATCACCCGGAGAGAAGGCCCACAGCGTACACCCACATCACCCGGAGAGAAGGCCCACATCACCCAGAGAGAAGGACCTAGAGACTACACATCTTGCACAGACACACTCTCTTTAAATATTCCCTCTGTTGCCTTGGTAATGGGTGTATTAATATATCCATTCATTGGCCAAATGAGGGGGCTACATTGGTGAGAAATATGTTAGTCGGTGTGGAAGCACGGCGTGACCTCATTAGCCTTCTTGTTATGCATCGGTAATGTAGACCGTTCTGATTTCCAACTGAACTACAATCATTCTATTGTGTTTTCTATCAGGTCTTCTTGTTTAGTTGCAAGGTTTCTCCACAAAGTGTTTTTGGAGCAAACCTAAGAGGCGTCTTCAGTTGATCTAAGCCTTAGGAATGAAAACAAGGAAATTCATTCAAGAGCATTAGGACTTGACCAAAAGGCCATATTTATAAAAACTTAAAGGAATGGCGATTTTGGTATGTGCCTGACAGTGTTTTCTTCTCCAAGCTAAAGCGAAGGCATTAGGTCTGGGAGCTAACGCGAGTCGTCCTGGTCTCTTAAGGTAATGTCACTCATCACATGAGTTCAGAGGCTCGTATGTACAGTTGAAGTCGGAAGTTAACATACACCTTAGGCAAATACATTTAAACTCAGTTTGTCCACAATTCCTGACATTTAATCCTAGTAAAAATTAATTGTCTTAGGTCAGTTAGGATCACCACTTTATTTTAAGAATGTGAAATGTCAGAATTATAGTAGAGAGAATGATTTATTTCAGCTTTTATTTCTTTCATCACATTCCCAGTGGGTCAGAAGTTTACATACACTCAATTAGTATTTGGTAGCATTGCCTTTAAATTGTTTAACTTTGGTCAAATGTTTTGGGTAGCCTTCCACAAGCTTCCCGCAATTAAGTTGGGTGAACTTTGGCCCATTCCTCCTGACAGAGCTGGTGTAACTTAGTAATAGTGACCAGTAGCAGGATAAATAGATTGATACTAATGATAATATATACATGTCAACAACAGTACTAGTGACCAGTTTGTTGTACAGTAGTGTGTAGTGGCGTGTATTGTACGGTAGTGGCGTGTATTGTAGTGTCCTGGTACTTATCTTCCAGTGTAACTCTCTCTCGCCATACCCAGGCATTTATGGCCCAGTGTAATGTTTTATACTCATCTCATCTCTCTCCTTCATCTCTCCTCTACCAGGCTATAACAGCTCGGTGTACTGTTCTATAACTCTCTCTTCTCCTCCTCTACCAGGCTATCATGGCCCAGCTGCCCCAGGAGCAGAAGGCTAAGATCGCTGAGCAGGTGGCCAGTTTCCAGGAGGAGAAGAGCAAGCTGGACGCTGAGGTGTCCAAGTGGGACGACTCCGGCAACGACATCATCGTCCTGGCCAAACAGATGTGTATGATCATGATGGAGATGACGGACTTCACCAGGTATGGAGGGGGGCGGGCGGGCAGAGGGGTGGATGTGTGTTTCTTCCCCACCATTGTCATCAGAAGACTCTACAATTTCTGGTTCAATGAAAATGTTTTTACCTAAATCAGGGATTGTCTGATTCATTTTCACAGTCAGTATGGCACAATCATCCTGCAGAAAGTAGTCCATCACAACGTTTTCCCACTGAGCTTTGTCGATAGCTCTATTAACTTCAGGGCAGCGATGTTGAGAGCAGTAGCGCACATTTTTCAGTTCTTCATTATCTTTTTAAATAAAAAGCCGCGGTAGATAGGATTATCCACACGTACTTAGCAGATCATGTTCTTTAAAGAAGCATGCTACATGGCAGACCAATCTGAACTCCTCTCTCGGCATGTCCAGCCCACTCATTATTATCTCTGCCAATCATGTCTAACGGGAAGGTTCCTGTAGGTTTCCGTGGCTCAACCAACTGGGCTTGTTATTTTAACAATTTTATTCGTATTTACAGATGTTATATAAGTTTAAGTCACATGGAAGTTCACATTTTCCACAAGGCATTTCTGCCCCAAAAAGTATTTTCTTTTAATGAAAAGTAAAATGTTGAAATGGATCTCCTATGAAGTAGTGACGGGCGACATAAGCCTAGTTCCCTGAAACGGGTCACATTAGTAAGATGGTCTCTGTCCTGACTGGGGAGGCCAGCAGCTGTCCTCTAGTAAATGTGACACACAGACAAGACCGTAGGCTCTATGGCACATCACCTGAGTGCCCTGGCCGGCCATCTGCTCAGTCAAACGTGTGTGTCGGGAGGGGTGGGTGTGCGTGTGTCGGGAAGGGTGTGTGTGTGTGTGTGTGGTCTTTTGCCTGCAAGTAGAGGTGTGTGTGTGTGTGTGTGGGGGGGGGGGGGCTTCCTCTATGTATTTTAAAGTGAATCAGTCAGGAGACATTATGCCTGGAGGTAATGACAGAGCAAAGCTCTGTCTCTGCCTGCATGTCTCTCAACTTCCAACTCTTTAAAGAAGTTTCTCCAGTCAGATCTTGCCTAACACTGCAGTCACCCTGTAAGCACCAGCCTTGAAGACAGGGTTTACTCTACAAGCCAAGGCATTGTCCTTAGCTAAACAGCATAAACACTGAACATGAAGTTGCATGAGATTAAATTGCACGAAAACAGAGGACACCGAAAGGAGTATAAGTCCACTTAGACTGCCTTCCTCCGTCCCAAGCCCTGCCTTCCTCCGTCCCAAGCCCTGCCTTCCTCCGTCCCAAGCCCTGCCTTCCTCCGTCCCAAGCCCTGCCTTCCTCCGTCCCAAGCCCTGCCTTCCTCCGTCCCAAGCCCTGCCTTCCTCCGTCCCAAGCCCTGCCTTCCTCCGTCCCAAGCCCAGCCTTCCTCCGTCCCAAGCCCAGCCTTCCACTCTCTTCAGGTCAGGCTGATGAGCCAGCCTTTGATCAAATGCTTAGCATCGTCCCACTTCAAACCTACCACTTGTGATCCATGTCCCCCTGAAGGACCCTAATGCCAGGCAGCGGTTCCCCTCCCAGACCTATTGTTCTGCATGCTAATGTCATGCTAATACATGCAAATGAAGCGCCACTCTCACGTCTCCTGCCCTGCTACGCTAGCCCTGCTATGCTAGCCCTGCCGTAAAAACAACATGCATGTCTAATGATTAAAACACAACATATCTGTACTGATGTAGATTTTAAGAAGTGGAATAAGGTCTTGAAGATGGTATTACATTTTAACCATCAGGGGCTTGGCGCTGTCTTCTAGTCTTTACAGTGGAAAGGCCCAAGGGATTTCATTTCAACAAAACTCACCAATAATGTTGTGTAGATATCTAAACGGAGAATGTTTAGAATAAGCTGAGGAATTCCAGTCAGAATTAATCTACACTTATAAATATGTAAATATTTCTGTCTAGGAAAGTGGTTGTGTGACTGTCTCTGTGTTATGGCTCCAACACCATGTCACCTGCAGCAGAGGGCAAGAGAGGGAGGCAGAAAGAAGGAAGGTCAGCAAAGAACTAATTCAGTCCACGCCCAAGTGATTGATCCTTAACCTTGTGCCCGGGCAGGCAGCACCAGCAAGGTTAGATCAGTGAGGAGGAAATTGACTTGGGCTTTTCCGCCTGCCTGCCTGTCTGTCATACTATCTCTCTCTACACCGCCTGGTGTTTGACTGACTGACTTAGTGCCTGGGGGTGCCACCCACTCTGCTCTCTACACCGCCTGGTTACTGACTGTTACTGCCTGGTGGTGCCACCAACTCTGCTCTCTACACCGCCTGGTGTTTGACTGACTAGCCCAATGTGTGTGAATATGGTGGTAGAGGTGAGGACTAGCCCAGTGTCTGAATATGGTGGTAGAGGTGAGGACTAGCCCAGTGGGTGAATATGGTGGTAGAGGTGAGGACTAGCCCAGTGGGTGAATATGGTGGTAGAGGTGAGGACTAGCCCAGTGGGTGAATATGGTGGTAGAGGTGAGGACTAGCCCAGTGGGGGAATATGGTGGTAGAGGTGAGGACTAGCCCAGTGGGTGAATATGGTGGTAGAGGTGAGGACTAGCCCAGTGGGTGAATATGGTGGTAGAGGTGAGGACTAGCCCAGTGTACCAGGGTGAATATGGTGGTGCAGCTGGCTCAAACTTCCTCTTATTTATTCACGTTTTATATTAGCCAATGAAAACAACATTTAGATTCTGTTAGGATGAGGATGTCTGATAACCTCTCCTAGCGTATTGTGACCCCACCACCATGTTTAGTATCTCTGTTGTGAAATGAGACTAGTTGGAGCGTAGCCCAGCCTTGAATTTGACTGTAGATCCCATCCACATTGGTAAGCACGTCTGCAGTGAAACGAGACTTGCTCAGCACTAGCAGTGTTGAGTTGTGGTTGACATTATCATCCCGATTCCTCCAGCCCCTCTAGTCTCTCAGGGCCCTCCTGTCCCCTGTCTGTCCCTAGTCAGAGGGGGGGAAGAGTGTGTCCTCAGCCCAGTCTGTAGAGTGATGCTTGGCTCCATCTCTCCACCAGGACCTTGCTTCACTCCCTTTATCCCCCCCTCTCCATTCCTCCCTTCACATCACACAGGTAGGAGGAGAGGGAGGGTTAGACATATAGCAGGGGAAGGTAGACAGACAAACGCATGGAAGGGAGTGGTAGAGAGACAGCAAGAGCTTAAGGACCGCAAAGAGGAAGAGGAAGAGACGGGACAACATTACATCTGTTGTGGGAGAGTTGGACGGGAAGGTTTGTAGCCTGGAGAGAGCGAGAGAGCAGCTTTGAATCCAGGTTGTGACTGGAGTCCCTGGCAGAGAGAGGACTGTGGAGCAGGCTGGGGGGTTGGCTGGGTTGACCTGTGTGTTTTGTTGGGGGGGGTGGTGTATGTTGCGGCAGCCTGTGTGTGTTGGGGGGTTGGTAGTGGGTTATGTCTAGGCCAGGGCTATTAGCTGAACAGGACTGGCACTGCCCCCTATCCCACCCGGTCTGTCCCTCCATCTCTCTATCCACCATGTCTGTCCCTCCATCTCTATCCACCCTTCTCTCCGTCCTACCCTCTTTCCAGAAGTGTACCAGACAGCAGAAGGGAGAAATGGGTGTTGTTGTTCTCTGACCATCTGGATTGGCTCAGCCTGGACACATGTCATATAGGCATCATGGAGCCATAAGTCCCTCCCTCATGTCTCACTCAGGCTTTTAATAAAGCCAGGTTAGGTCTGCGGCTAAAGATAAACAGGCTAACAGTCTGAACAGGCCAAAGGTGGGGGATGAATTTAAATCCAGCTTTAAAACCTCTTCCATGTAAAGTCCCCTATTTAGGGGACCTGTGTGGTTCTAGTACTGGTTCTGACTGACATTTTTCATTGTAAATGGAATTGATATGAATGGTAGCCCTGACTCTCACGGACACAGGAGTATGTCTCTTCTGCCTTTGTGAACCAGGATGTGAAATCTGACTCCACTTGAAGCTGGGATATCCCTCCTACCATTTAATTCGCTCTTCTGAATGCTACATCACAGCCACAAACAACACATGTGCCTGTAATCCTTAGATCATAGCGCAGCAGGAGAGATTGGTTTCGTCACTGTAGCACATTCAGATATCTATTTATAGGCAATCTAAAATAATGAATAGATTTTAAACAACAACAACAACAAAAAACATTCTGTTTGTCATAGACGGACGATATTAATATGAGCTGAAAGTTGTGTTCCTAACGAGTTTAGGAGGCCAAGCTTAGAGCTCTGAGACGTTTGGAGAGAATATATGCACATGTTCTCTAACACTAAATATGCAAATATGTATTTTACAGTTCTAAGGAAGGAGAAGTCTTATAGTGAATTATTTCAGGCCTTTATTCATCGTTTAGACGTATAAGAAATGCATCATATTAAATGTTTATCATAATTCTACTTTGAGCTTGTGTCCTCAAAAGTGACTACACCTCAGCAGTTTATAACCATTTTTACTAGAAAGGTGAGATTTGTACCTTTTCTTGGAGTATGCAGCATTACTAGTTGATTGCCCTTTCATGATAAATAATTACTGTAGGGGATTGCGTGGGTTACATGTTCAATTAAATGTAAAAGTTAAGCCTGAACAGGATAAAAGTGTGGGATCAATTTAAATCCTAATTAGTAGTGTACTACTTTAGACCAGAGCCCCTTTGGGTCCTATTTCCTATATAGTGTACTACTTTAGACCAGAGCCCCTTTGGGTCCTATTTCCTATATAGTGTACAACTTTTGACCAGAGCCCTTTTGGGTCCTATTTCCTATATAGTGTACTACTTTTGACCAGAGCCCTTTTGGGTCCTATTTCCTATATAGTGCACAACTTTTGACCAGAGCCCTTTGGGTCCTATTTCCTATATAGTGCACTACTTTAGACCAGAGCCCCTTTGGGTCCTATTTCCTATATAGTGCACTACTTTTGACCAGAGCCCTATGGTCCTATTTCCTATATAGTGCACTACTTTAGACCAGAGCCCTATGGGTTATTTCCTATATAGTGCACGATATATGGGGATTTGTACAGAGATTAGGTTATTTTCTATTGGTCTGTGTAGGCGGCGGATGAGTGTCTAGTGCAGTTAGCTGCCCATGTGCTGTGGTGGCTTCTTAGGGTGAAGGTATAAAACACATGATCAAATCACTGTCACTGAGGGGGGACTGTGTGTGTACCATAACACAATCCTCCCCCCCTCCATATACATACCATCTGTCAGAGAGGGAGAGGAAACATCTATCCTTCAGAGACTACATGATGAGAGGCTGTTGAATATTGGATGAGGCTAGATGGACTCTATCAGAGCTGTGTGTTTGTGGATCATTTGTTCCCAGGAGCAAAGGTCTGCTGAAGAGGTGCGTATGTCAGTGGAGGCTCCTCAGAGGAGGAAGGGGACCATCTTCAGTTGAATTTCATAAAAATAGTGAAACATTAAAGTTATCCTTTTTAGATAAAACTATACTAAATGTATTAACGTCACCAAATAATTAATAAAAACACTGTTTTGCAAAGGTCTATAGTAGACTCAGCAGCACACTGTAGGGTAGCACCATGGTGTACCTGGAGGACAGCTAGCTTCCATCCTCCTCTGGGTACAATGATTTCAATACAAAACCCAGGAGGCTCATGGTTCTCACCCCCTTCAATAGACTTACACAGTAATTATGACAACTTCCGGAGGATTGTCCTCCAACCTATCAGAGCTCTTGCAGCATGAACTGACACGTTGTCCACCCAATCAATGTATCAGAAAAAGAATCTAGTACTGAAAGAATAAGCTACAGCTAGCTAACACTGCAGTGTATAAAATATGGTGAATAGTAGACTCAGAGACAATAGTTGAACAGTTTCGAACAAATGTATTTCTTCAAACATGGAGAAACAAGAGTGCTAGTTATATTTAGTTGTATTTTTTTTTTAACTTTCACTAGTTTAGCCAACTCAAACACCCAGCTTCAACAGAGAGGGATGCCAGCTGGTTATGGCTATCCAACATTGGAACTCTTCATGGTAAACTTGTGGTTTTATTCATTTATTGCCACCGGGCCCGCCGATGTAACTGATAAACAGCTTGCTGACTGTACTACATTATTGTAGCGGGGTTTATTCATGCATTAGTTCTAGTAGCTAAGTTCACTATGAGGTGACAACGATGTAGGCTTTGTTGTAAAAGTTAGCAGTCATGATATGAAGGTTTGGCTTGGAAAGTTTTTTTTTTCTTCGCCTGCTCAGACAGCTGATGTGCTAGAAGTCCACATGCGAAGACAAAAGGTGAGAAGAAGAAGAGAGCGCGTAGAAGCGGGAAGGAATTATATATACAACGAGAAAAGTGATCATGCTGTTTGTATGTGACTGCTATGAAAGTGAGCTGTGTTTGTGTGTGATCATGGGGTATATTCATTCTACTGATTCTGTTGAAAAATGTTTATTAAACGGAAGCAAATAGAACAAAATGGGGATAAACCTACCTGAATTTGTCCAATAGAAACTCTGATTTGAAACTATTACGCTAATGATTACACTCTAGATTAGCTAGATACAGGCAAACAGTGTGTAAAGGCGGGATCGAATGTGTCACTGTCACCTTGATTACTTTAAGCATTAGCTATCTGTGCAGCTAACCAATCGCTGCAGCTGTACGCAGCCCATCTGTAAATAGCCCATCCAATCTACCTACCTCGTCCCCATGTTGTTTCATCTACTTTTTTGCTCTTTTGCACACCAGTATCACTACTTACACACCATCATCTGCTCATCTATCACTCCAGTGTTAATCTGTTAAATTGTAATTATTTCACTACTATGGCCTATTTATTGCCTTACCTCCTCATGCCATTTGCACACACTGTATATAGACTCTTTTTTCTATTGTGTTATTGACTGTGCGTTTTGTTTATTCCATGTGTAACTCTGTTGTTTGTGTCACACAGCTTTGCTTTATCTTGGCCAGGTTGCATTTGTAAATGAGAACTTGTTCTCAACTGGCCTACCTGGTTAAATAAAGGTGAAATAAAAAATACAAACATTTCTCTCGACCTGTGTGCACCTACGTTGTAATCTTTCATTCATAGGCTAGGTTGTATCAACCTCATGATGGGGTACAGGGAACATTCTAGTATCATGTAGTATCCTAAACCCATCACTGTTACATTGAACTTGGTGAATGGAATATGAATGACAGTCATCCAATATGCTGTAACAGAAATAAGGCCATGCTCATAAAAAATCGAATCACCCTCCCTCATCTTAAACGGCACGAGCGCCTCTGGTGTGTATGAACAGCAGACTGATGTGTGTGTGTGTCCTGTGTTTCCAGGGGTAAAGGTCCGTTGAAGAATACCTCTGATGTCATCAGTGCTGCTAAGAAGATTGCTGAGGCTGGATCCAGGATGGATAAACTGGGCCGCACCATCGCAGACCAGGTAGATTACACACCGATCCATGTCTCACCATCTAACACTCTGTTGCCCTGGTGTTTCTCTCGCTCTCTCTCTCTCCCAGGTGTTTCTCTCGCTCTCTCTCTCTCCCAGGTGTTTCGCTCTCTCTCTCTCCCAGGTGTTTCTCTCGCTCTCTCTCTCTCCCAGGTGTTTCTCTCGCTCTCTCTCTCTCCCAGGTGTTTCTCGCTCTCTCTCTCTCCCAGGTGTTTCTCTCGCTCTCTCTCTCTCCCTGGTGTTTCTCTCGCTCTCTCTCTCTCCCAGGTGTTTCTCGCTCTCTCTCTCTCCCAGGTGTTTCTCTCGCTCTCTCTCTCTCCCTGGTGTTTCTCTCGCTCTCTCTCTCTCCCTGGTGTTTCGCTCTCTCTCTCTCCCAGGTGTTTCTCTCGCTCTCTCTCTCTCCCTGGTGTTTCTCTCGCTCTCTCTCTCTCCCAGGTGTTTCTCTCGCTCTCTCTCTCTCCCTGGTGTTTCTCTCGCTCTCTCTCTCTCCCTGGTGTTTCTCTCGCTCTCTCTCTCTCCCTGGTGTTTCTCTCGCTGTCTCTCGCTATCTCTCTCTCCTTGGTGTTTCTCTCGCTCTCTCTCTCGCTCTCTCTCTCTCCTTGGTGTTTCTCTCGCTCTCTCTCTCTGGTGTTTCTCTCGCTCTCTCTCTCTGGTGTTTCTCTCGCTCGCTCTCTCTGGTGTTTCTCTCGCTCGCTCTCTCTCTCGTTGGTGTTTCTCTCGCTCGCTCTCTCTCTCGTTGGTGTTTCTCTCGCTCGCTCTCTCTCACTCGTTGGTGTTTCGCTCGCTCTCTCTCTCTCTCGTTGGTGTTTCGCTCGTTCGCTCTCTCTCTCTCTCTCGTTGGTGTTTCTCTCGCTCTCTCTCTCTCGTTGGTGTTTCTCGCGCTCTCTCTCTCTCTCTCGTTGGTGTTTCTCGCGCTCGCTCTCTCTCTCTCTCGTTGGTGTTTCTGCTCGCTCTCTCTCTCTCACTCGTTGGTGTTTCTCTCGCTCGCTCTCTCTCTCTCTCTCGTTGGTGTTTCTCGCTCGTTCTCTCTCTCTCTCTCTCGTTGGTGTTTCTCGCGCTCTCTCTCTCTCACTCGTTGGTGTTTCTCTCGCTCTCTCTCTCTCTCTCTCGTTGGTGTTTCTCGCGCTCGCTCGCTCTCTCTCTCTCTCTCGTTGGTGTTTCTCCCGCTCTCTCTCTCTCTCTCTCGTTGGTGTTTCTCGTGCTCGCTCGCTCTCTCTCTCTCTCTCGTTGGTGTTTCTCTCGCTCTCTCTCTCTCTCGTTGGTGTTTCTCTCGCTCTCTCTCTCTCTCTCGTTGGTGTTTCTCTCGCGCTCGCTCTCTCTCTCTCTCTCGTTGGTGTTTCTCGCGCTCTCTCTCTCTCTCTCGTTGGTGTTTCTCTCGCGCTCTCTCTCTCTCTCTCTCTCGTTGGTGTTTCTCTCGCGCTCTCTCTCTCTCTCTCGTTGGTGTTTCTCGCTCGCTCTCTCTCTCTCTCTCGTTGGTGTTTCTCGCGCTCTCTCTCTCTCTCGTTGGTGTTTCTCTCGCTCTCTCTCTCTCTCTCGTTGGTGTTTCTCGCTCTCTCTCTCTCTCTCGTTGGTGTTTCTCTCGCGCCTCTCTCTCTCTCTCGTTGGTGTTTCTCTCGCCTCTCTCTCTCTCTCTCGTTGGTGTTTCTCTCGCGCTCTCTCTCTCTCTCTCTCTCGTTGGTGTTTCTCGCGCTCTCTCTCTCTCTCGTTGGTGTTTCTCTCGCTCTCTCTCTCTCTCGTTGGTGTTTCTCGCGCTCTCTCTCTCTCTCGTTGGTGTTTCTCTCGCGCTCTCTCTCTCTCTCTCGTTGGTGTTTCTCTCGCGCTCTCTCTCTCTCTCTCGTTGGTGTTTCTCTCGCTCTCTCTCTCTCGTTGGTGTTTCTCTCGCTCTCTCTCTCTCTCTCTCGTTGGTGTTTCTCTCGCTCTCTCTCTCGTTGGTGTTTCTCTCGCTCTCTCTCTCGTTGGTGTTTCTCTCGCTCTCTCTCGTTGGTGTTTCTCTCGCTCGCTCGCTATCTCTCTCTCCTTGGCGTTTCTCTCGCTCTCTCGCTATCTCTCTCTCCTTGGTGTTTCTCTCGCTCTCTCGCTATCTCTCTCTCCTTGGCGTTTCTCTCGCCATCTCTCTCTCCTTGACGTTTCTCTCGCTCTCTCGCTCTCTCTCCTTGGCGTTTCTCTCGCCATCTCTCTCTCCTTGACGTTTCTCTCGCTCTCTCGCTCTCTCTCCTTGGCGTTTCTCTCGCCATCTCTCTCTCCTTGGCACGTTTCTCTCGCTCTCTCGCTCTCTCTCCTTGGCATTTCTCTCGCCATCTCTTTCTATCTTCCCGTCTTGCTTCTCCACCCCATGTCTCCCCTCTCCACCACCCCATGTCTCCTGTATCCCCCTCTTCTCCATCTCTATCAATCCATCCCAGACAGTGTATGAAAGCACACAGCCCTCTATCTCCATGAGGGTTTAACATTTTTCCAGTATCTTCCAAATGTTCCATCCTGAGAATAAATCACTTTTTCCCGCCAAAAACGGGACGTGACATTTTAAAGCATGTCTAGATTTGATTAGAGCTTTGATTTCCATGGAAACCTAAACCAGATGAGCCCTGCAAATACATTTTGAGTTCAAGCCTTAAAAAAAAAAAGCCCAAATGATTGTCCCATTATCCAATATGATAGGCTGTAGCCTACAGCCTATTACACATGTCAGGGAAACCATAAAAGGCCGTAGAAGTCTGCTCCCCTGGGTAAATACATTGAACAAGCTACAGTAATCTTTTTTTGTGTGGACTGTATTATAAGGACTGGGATAATAGTGCACCTCGTTCAAACCATGACGCTGGGAGAGAATGTGTGACGCTTGCTGGGAGAGAATGTGTGACGCTTGCTGGGAGAGAATGTGTGACGCTTGCTGGGAGAGAATGTGTGACGCTTGCTGGGAGAGAATGTGTGACGCTTGCTGGGAGAGAATGTGTGACGCTTGCTGGGAGAGAATGTGTGACGCTTGCTGGGAGAGAACATGCGGCCTAAGTTAAAATTCTAGGCTGGCAAAATGTAAATGTTGTAATATAATACGGCCTATTTTACATTTTTATAATTAGTAGTGTGGCACGTTACCTTTTGATATATCACCTAATGTTGTGTGATGTGGGTATTACTGCTTTTCTCTCTCTAGTAACCCAGTGTTGCTTCATTTCTTCCTCGCTTTCAACAGTTAGTTGAAATACATTTAGTTCTTAGCTTCATCATTCTAATGACATGCATAAATAATAATAGAGTAAGATACAGACTGCTTTCACTTCTTCTTCAACAAGATTGAATTGTTATGGGTCTGAATAAACAATTGCTTTGGATCAGGCAACACGGACACCATGCCCAGGCTTGTGAAAATGCGACACGGGAGGTCAGCAGTTACCGATTTCTAAGCCCTTTATCAATTGGTGTGGAGATGGGCGCCAATGCCTCCTACAGTGGGAGAGATGCCCAGATTTCACTGGACAGCTACCTGCCCCTTAAGCTGGACAGCCCCGAGTCAATTGTTGTTCTACCACAGTTTACCTGCTTCATTTGGTGCATGAAGCTTAGGGAAATTGACATTTTCTCCTTACAGTATTTTTCTTAATTTTTATTTTATTTAACTTGGCAAGTCAGTTAAGAACAAATTCTTATTGACAATGACGGCCTACTGGGGAACAGTGGGTTTACTGCCTTGTTCAGGGGCAGAATGACTGATTTGTACCTTGTCAGCTCGGGGATTTGATCCAGCAACCTTTCGGTTACTGGCCCAACGCTCTAACCACTAGGCTACCTGCCACCCCAACAATAAATCCAACTTCACTCATCAGGCTCCTTGAGAGAAAAGGACTTTACATTTTTCTGTCAGAGGAAAGCCACCCTGAGGAAACCAGAGAATATATATGGTGTAGGTGTGTACGCCCCAACACTCCCTCAAGAAACAAAATACAAGTTATTTGATGAACTCAAGGTCGACCGTAGAGAACATCCCCCCCCCCCCCCCCCAAACAAGAACACACCTACCTGGTAGGTGACTTCAGTGCAAGAGTCGTCGCAGACCAAGACTCCTGGCCCTCCTGCTTGGGACACCGTGGCATTGGTAAGATAAATGACAATGGTCAGCATCTCATTGAGATCTGCACCGTCCACAATGTATGCATCACCAACTCAAGCTTCCAGACAAGTCTCCGGAAGACACCCACGGTCAAGTCAATGGCAACAGCTGGATCTGATCCTTACACGATGAGCCGATCTGAGGCATCCTCCAAAAACCTGCAGTTTTCACAGCACATACTGCGACACAGACCACTCCCTCGTGTGGTGTAGATTCTACAGACAGGAGATACACCAAGCCATACCCAAAAATGAGCCCCACGCATCGACAGCAGCGAAAACAGCTGACCCAACAACTGCTGCAGCATTCCCTCTCCTACTCTGCCCAGCAGAAATGGGACACCCTGAGACACCAACCACAGCACGGCCTTCACAGCTTTTGGCAAAACGCTGAGAAAGGACAGACTGGTTTGAAGCCACTGGAACTGAAACACATCCTGGAAGAAAAGGGCATTACCCTCACCAACTTCAAGTTTACCCCCAAAATGAAAAGACCCTAGAGCGGCGAGGAAGAGACTCCAGCAAGCCTCAAGACGCTGTGTTATTGGCTGCTGCTCTGCAATGACATCTGTCATCTGCTGACACAGGCAACGTCAGAGGCAAGTACGACGGCATCAAAAACAGCCTAGCCAGTGAAGAAGCACAAGGGGCAGTGATGGGATCACTGCTGAAACCCTCAAGTGTGGGGACTCCACAAGCTCCTCTGTTTGTGCTGGCGGGATGGTGCTGTCCCTCAGGACATTAGGAATGCCAGTATTGTCACCCTGTACAAAAAAAAACAAGAGAGACGGGAATGATTGTGACTACCGTGGCATCGTCCTACTCAGCATCACTGGTCAACTTTGCACTGAATATACACCAGATCCTCAGAGGGAAACTTTACCCAGAGTCACAGGCAGGGTTCAGAGCAGAAACACCCACCACAGACATGATCATGTCTCCTGAGACAATTACAGAGAGCAGAGGACCTAGTCAGCAGGAGCGGCCTCTTCAAGATGGTCCAACAGGATAGGATGTGCCTCCTCAGTATTCTTCCCGTCCTTCCACACCAACATGCAAGGAACCATCCAGTTTGACGTGTCCACATCGGACTCCTTCGGCATTAAGGTTGTGTGCTGGCACCAAACTTGTTGGGGATATTGTTTTCCCTCCTCTTCCGGCAAGCCTTTGGGACATCTACAAGAATGGATGGGAAACTAGTTGATCTTGCTCACTTAAAAGCTAAAAACAAAGTTGCAACCACTCCTCATCCGGGATATGTTATACGCTAACAATGCAGTAATAGCGCCCCATTGCCAAGAGCACCTACAAACCCTCATGGACCTTAACATGCCAGGAATTCAGCTTGAAGAACTCCAAAACAATGGGACAGGGCATTGAACAAGCCCACTTCCATTACCATTAACAACTACACACTGAAAGATGACAGCAACTTCACTTAACCTTGGGTCCACCATCACCAGCAACCTGTCACTTGACGCCGAGCTCAGAAGCCGTATCTGAAAATCAACCTCTGGTAAGCTTAGATCTAGTTCAGTAGTCACCATCCTTTTTCTGAGTAAAAATCAGTCACAATCAAAAAACAAAAATAAGCCCAGGTGTTACATTCTCTAAATAAATAAAAATGTTACATGATTTACAAAATCTAAGCCAATGCAACATTAACCTAATAAAACCAGTTGTGTCAGAATGAGGTTTGTGCAGTAGGTCTAACACATTATCACAGCATATTGGCTATATGCCTGGTCTGATACATTATCACAGCATATTGGCTATATGCCTGGTCTGATACATTATCACAGCACATTGGCTATATGCCTGGCCTGATACATTATCACAGCACATTGGCTATATGCCTGGCCTGATACATTATCACAGCATATTGACTATATGCCTGGCCTGATACATTATCACAGCATAGGGGCTATATGCCTGGTCTGATACATTATCACAGCATAGGGGCTATATGCATGGTCTGATACATTATCACAGCATAGGGGCTATATGCCTGGTCTAATACATTATCACAGGATAGGGGCTATATGCCTGGCCTGACAATATTGTTCTCAGACCATATTATATTTCAAAACTCCAGCTTTGATTAAAATCAATCAGGCAAAACTGAGCATATATTGAAATTCTTTTCTATTTTGTTTGCCTGGACTGATGGTCAGTCTCTGCAGAGGGAGAGAGCAGAGCAGCAGAGGGTCCTACCTCTCACGGTCCCTGCTCTCCTTTCTCCAGTGAGACTGGGGTGTATTCATTCCGCCTCGCAGTTGTAAAATCGATCATTTAGCATTTACCCTCAGAGTGGGCACATAAACGTTCGCAAGACTCATGAAGTAGAAATTCTGGTTATTTAATTCAATGTATGGGTTTTCTTTGTTCATATTTCCTGGGTTATGTCAGAGTTCTGTGTGGTTGTGCGTAATAGGAGATTGCGGGCCTCCGTGCGTGTAGAAATAGACTTTGTGTCAGTATATCGAGTAAGATAACATTGTTCCGTTGATGAATGGTGATGAAATATATCATTAATAATCATAAGACAAATGTGACCATGGATGGGGTAAATGGCCTTTTACATTGTAGAACCAGTTTATTGGTTGTAATTGGCAATTGGATGGTCGGGGGTGAGTGGCAAGTGCTTTTGTAGCTGTTTGATTATGTACAGATTATATTTTGTTTCTCAAGGGGAGGCTGTGCAGTCTTGCCCTCTACCTGTGTCCGTTCAGATGGGGCAGGGCCTGATACAGAGGCTATTTATTTTGGCCTGTGTATTTTTGGTAAATCTACTTGTATATTTTGTATGATCCTGCGGCGGCCACGTTCGCCATTGGATCACCAAGACTTGTAAATAAATGTCCAATCTGAACCCGTCAACCTGACTTGTCATCTGAACCCGTCAACCTGACTTGTCTTCTGAACCCGTCAACCTGACTTGTCTTCTGAACCCGTCAACCTGACTTGTCTTCTGAACCCGTCAACCTGACTTGTCTTCTGAACCCGTCAACCTGACTTGTCTTCTGAACCCGTCAGCCTGACTTGTCTTCTGAACCCGTCAGCCTGACTTGTCTTCTGCTGATTGAAGGCTCTTATTACTGATACAAGGGCTTCATTTTACAACTATATCATCAAAATGTGTTGTAGACAAAGTAATGAGAAGGGCTGTCTCATAGCCTCAATAAATAGACAAAGATTTGTGGTTGGAAAAAGTAACAGCGTGTATAGATAATACATTTTTTACTTGAGACTTGAAAAAAAAAACTTGACTTTCTCTTAGAATGTACGACTTAGACTTGACTCTTGACCCGTTCTACTTGGGATGCGACTTGAGACTCGGGCCTTGTGACCTGAGACTTGCTTGTGACTGGAATAATAGTGTACTGGTCCCACACCTCTGTCGATCGCTGTCGGCTTGTTGGTGACCACTGATCTCGAGTATGGCACAAACTCACAGTCCACACAAAGGTGCCTGTTTCACCAGCACGCTCACACCACGTGTGAAGGCTAAGCAACTTCCACCTGCGCTGCCTGAGGTGAATACTGGGAATCACCCGGAAGGACAGGATCACACATACCGCAGTCCTGGAGTGAGCACAACTACGCAGTATGTACACTCTACTGAGGCAACGATGTCTTCGCTGCCTCTGCCTCGTACATCGGATGGATGACGGACGAATCCAGAAGGACATTCTCTGTGCAGAATTGTCCTCTGGAAAGAGTTCAACTGGTAGCCCAAAGCTTATACGCTGTAGAGATATTTGCAAGCTAGACCTCAAGTCCTTCGCCATCAACATCGACACCTGGGAAGATTCTGCCCACCGTCTCCATTGGCAGCAGGCACTTTGCGGCGGGCTCCTGACAAGCGACACAACCCTGGCTCAACACTGAGAAGTGAAGAGAGCGAAGAGGAAATAACTTCAGGACAGCACCACTTCTACAACATCTGTCTGGCTTACAAATGTGACAACTGTGGTTGAGTCTGACTCACACGGATTGGACTTAACAGCCACAGCAGACCTAACTCCACAAGTTCACAGCCACAGCAGACCTAACCCCTCAAGTTCACAGACGCTGCACTAAGACCTAACCCCTAACCCCTCAAGGTCACAGACGCTGCACTAAGACCTAACCCCTCAAGGTCACAGACGCTGCACTAAGACCTAACCCCTCAAGGTCACAGACGCTGCACTAAGACCTAACCCCTAACCCCTCAAGGTCACAGACGCTGCACTAAGACCTAACCCCTCAAGTTCACAGACGCTGCACTAAGACCTAACCCCTCAAGGTCACAGACGCTGCACTAAGACCTAACCCCTAACCCCTCAAGGTCACAGACGCTGCACTAAGACCTAACCCCTCAAGGTCACAGACGCTGCGCTAAGACCTAACCCCTCAAGGTCACAGACGCTGTGCTAAGACCTAACCCCTCAAGGGACAAGAAATATGTGGTCTTCTGAGACTAGCTTTTCCTGGGACTCCACAAGAGCTAAAAAAGAAGAGGCCAGTGGAGAGCAGGTGCATATTATGCAAAATATTAGTGCAGAGACAAAGTTTAAATGTTTGTAATTTATCAGATGCTCTTATCCAGAGTGACTTACAGTAGTGTGTGCGTACATTTTCATACTGGTCCCCCCCTGTGGGAATCGAACCCACAACCCTGCCGTTACAAAGCGCCATGCCCTACCAACTGAGCTACACGGGTTAGGAGTTTATGTATATTAGCACATTGTTCATTAACTAAATTTAGGCTACTATTGCATTGAGTTTATTACCTGAGCGGTAGGCTAGGACGTCTAGCTGGGTAGATGGGTGTAGGTAGATGCACTGTATTTACAAAAGTATGTGGACACCCCTTCAAATTAGTGGATTCTACTTCAACCACACTCGTTGCTTACAGGTGTATAAAATCGAGCACACAGCCGTGCATTCTCCATAGACAAACATTGGCAGTAGAATGGCCTTACTGAAAAGCTCAGTGACTTTCAACATGGCACCGTCATAAGGATGCCCACTTTTCCAACAAGTCAGTTTGTCAAATGTCTACCCTGCTTGAGCTGCCTCAGGTCAACTGTAAGTGCTGTTATTGTACATTGGAAACGTCTAAGAGCAACAATGTCTCAGCCAAGAATTGGTAGGCCACACAAGCTCACAGAACATGACCGCTGTCCTCGGTTGCAATACTCATTACAGAGTTCCAAACTGCCTCTGGAAGCAATGTCGGCACAAGAACTGTTCGTCGGGAGCTTCAAGAAATGGGTTTCCATGGCCGAGCAGCCGCACACAAGCCTCAGATCACCATGCGCAATGCCAAACGTCGGCTGGAGTGGTGTAAAGCTCGCTACCATTGGACTCTGGAGCCGTGGAAATTTGTTCTCTGGAGTGATGAATCACGCTTCACCATCTGGCAGTCCGGTAGACAAATCTGACTTTGATGGTTGCCAGGAGAACTCTACCTGCCCCAATGCATAGTGTCAACTGTAATGTTTGGTGGAGGAGAATTGATGGTCTGGGGCTGTTTTTCATGGTTTGGGCTAAGCCCCTTGAAGGGCAATCTTAACGCTCCAGCATGCAATGACTCACATTCTAGACAAGTCTGTGCTTCCAACTTGTGGCAACAGTTTGGGGAAGGCCCTTGCCTGTTTCAGCATGACAATGCCCCTGTGCGCAAAGCGAGGCCCATACAGAAATGGTTTGTTGAGATCGGTGTGGAAGAACTTGACTGGAATGCACAGAGCCCTGACCTCAACCCCATCAAACACCTTTGAGATTAATTGGAATGCTGACTGTGAGCCAGGACTAATCGCCCAACATCAGTGCACGACCTCACTAATGCTCTGCCTCCCTGCAGCAGTGTTCCAACATCTTGTGGAAAGCCTTCCCAGAAGAGTGGGGGTTATTGCAGCAAAGGGGGGGACCAATTCCATATGATTTTGGAATGAGATGTTTGACGAGCAGGTGTCCACATATTTTTGGTTGTGTAGTGTATATATTGAACATGATTAGATATGTGGCCTCTGCCTATTACCCAGGAACACAGCAGGAACAGAACATCTGGGGCTGGTGTTTCCTCTGCCTGTTACCCAGGAACAGAATAGCCTTGTTTGAATTTTGATTCGGTTGTCAGATGGGCACCTTTCTGAACAAAAGTGTATTGTCTTACATGCGCTTATACACACTTTAAACATGTAAAACATGTAGCCTAGCGTTGAGCCAGTCAGTTTATACACGCTTTAAGGTTAAACATGTAGCCTAGCGTTGAGCCAGTCAGTTTATACACGCTACAAGGTTAAATATGTAGCCTAGCGTTCAGCCAGTCAGTTTATACACGCTACATGGTTAAATATGTAGCCTAGCTTCGTAGCGATCAGCCAATCAGTTTATACAAGTGTCACAATATTGGTTTGTGTATTGTTTGTTATCCAGCAAAGTAATTTTTGTTGTTGTCCTTCCTTCTGTTGTTATGTAGATGGAACAGCTGTTCATGATTGAGGTTTAGATTGTTCCATTACTCCTCCTATCTAACGTTAGCAGAGTCCTTGTTATATGTAGCAATAGGCCTCACTTCTCCTGCTCTGACCTTGTTATGCTCGGGGTCATGTTAAATATTAATTACCCACATCAAGCATTCTCTCGCTCTCTCATTTATTTACCTAAGTATTTTTTATCCTTTTTGAGGAACAGCCTACACACACTGGCTCTGTAATGAGGCTGGATGGAAGGCAGCTGCCTCTTGCATTAGATACAACTACTGTTTGATATGTAGTGTTAGCTGCATAGGTCTTCCATGCAGGGCTCTAGCAGGAGATGCCTGCCAATCACCGAGTATTTCCTTTTGAAGGATATCACTGTTATTCATTAAAGACAGCAGATGGGCACCGTGCAGGTGTGTGTGGGCGTTCGTCAGTCCATTCTCTTGTGTGTCTCCAAGGCGTGTGTGTATGAATCCCATTAATGGATAGGTTTTTTGTTGTTCAGCACTCTGCCCACAGCCAAGGCTTTTCATGTATTTATACTGTCGACTAGAGCAGGGGATCTAGGGAGTGCCAGGACTGAACCAGCAAAGCTCTCTTTGACCAGACCCAGGCTAAAACATTCTAAAACTCAGCCTGACCCAAACCATGCTAAACCAGGCTAACACGCAGCCTGACCCAACCAGGCGTATTAACCAGGACTGCTTATAGGGATACAGGAGATGCAGGAAGTAAGAGAGGGATATAGAGCAGTGGGGAATGATGCAGGAAGTAAGAGAGGGATATAGGGCAGTGGGGAGTGATGCAGGAAGTAAGAGAGGGATATAGGGCAGTGGGGAGCGATGCAGGAAGTAAGAGAGGGATATAGGGCAGTGGGGAGCGATGCAGGAAGTAAGAGAGGGATATAGGGCAGTGGAGAGCGATGCAGGAAGTGAGAGAGGGATATAGGGCAGTGGGGAGCGATGCAGGAAGTAAGAGGGATATAGGGCAGTGGGGAGCGATGCAGGAAGTAAGAGGGATATAGGGCAGTGGGGAGCGATGCAGGAAATAAGAGGGATATAGGGCAGTGGGGAGCAATGCAGGAAGTAAGAGGGGGATATAGGGAGTGGGTTAGGAAGAGGGAGGGAGTGAGAGATGGGGAAGGGGGAGTAATAAGGAGAGGGCTCTCCTGAGATCTGAATTCATTGCGAATCTTTAATTAGCTAGGTAATTACCATGTGGGGTTGTTTTTTTTTATTTATTTACGTGTTGGCACAATATTTAGACTGCCATCTTGACGAGTGACTGGCTGGAGATAACCCACCACGGTCAGGAGGACCTAGCTGTCTACGCAGTTGTAACGTGAATATTAACTGTAGTGACGTGAATATTAACTGTAGTGACGTGAATATTAACTGGAGTGGCGTGAATATTAACTCAGCAATCTCTCTCTCTCTGTCTCTCTCTGTCTCTCTCTGTCTCTCTCTCTGTCTCTCTGTCTCTCTGTCTGTCTGTCTGTCTCTGTCTGTCTGTCTCTCTGTCTGTCTGTCTGTCTCTCTGTCTGTCTGTCTCTCTGTCTGTCTCTCTGTCTCTCTGTCTGTCTGTCTGTCTGTCTGTCTGTCTGTCTGTCTGTCTGTCTGTCTGTCTGTCTGTCTGTCTGTTTCTCTGTCTGTTTCTCTGTCTGTCTGTTTCTCTGTCTGTCTGTTTCTCTGTCTGTCTGTTTCTCTGTCTGTTTCTCTGTCTGTTTCTCTGTCTGTCTGTCTGTCTGTCTGTCTGTCTGTCTGTCTGTCTGTCTGTCTGTCTGTCTGTCTGTCTGTCTGTCTGTCTGTCTGTCTGTCTGTCTGTCTGTCTGTCTGTCTGTCTGTCTGTCTGTCTCTGTTTGTCTGTCTCTGTCTGTCTGTCTGTCTGTCTGTCTGTCTGTCTGTCTGTCTGTCTGTCTGTCTGTCTCTCTGTCTGTCTCTCTGTCTGTCTGTCTGTCTGTCTGTCTGTCTGTCTGTCTGTCTGTCTGTCTGTCTGTCTGTTTCTCTGTTTCTCTGTCTGTCTGTTTCTCTGTCTGTCTGTTTCTCTGTCTGTTTCTCTGTCTGTTTCTCTGTCTGTCTGTCTGTCTGTCTGTCTGTCTGTCTCTCTGTCTCTGTCTGTCTGTCTGTCTGTCTGTCTGTCTGTCTGTCTGTCTGTCTGTCTGTCTGTCTGTCTCGAAGCAACGTCCACCTCTTTTACTGCCCTGTCTAATCCAATCGCGTGGTTATATGCAAATACAAGAGGCCTCGTCTTCCCTAATGACATCAATGCTAATATCCTCTGCGGAACCTCGGGACAAGCAGACAGAAAGAGACAAAGACGTTCTTCAACAATGTTGATGCAATGATCCACATGTTTACAGTAAAAATGAATGTAATTCATTCAAATTCTTGTCTTATATAATGTACATTAAATAACGTTTCCTACATTGGTAGACGATGGTTTGTTACTACGCTGTACCACAGCACAGATAAAGGACGATGTCCATGCAGACCTTTGCCACCTAGGAAATTTGTGTCAGTGTCAAATAGTTGGGTGCCCCTGGTATACAGTATCTACATTAACATGAGCATGACACTTGTATAGGGGAATGGCTCTGTTTACAATATCTACAGTAACAGTATGAATTATTTAGTCACAATTACATGAATATTAACAGTACTATAGGGGAATGGCTGTTTACAATATATACAGTAACAGTGGATAATTGACAGTAATATTAACAGTAGGAACATGGGCCTGTATACATTAACAGAAACATGGGCCTGTATACAGTAACATTAACCTGTTAGGGCTAGGGGGCAGTATTGACACGGCCGGATAAAAAACGTACCCGATTTAATCTGGTTACTACTCCTGCCCAGTAACTAGAATATGCATATAATTATTGGCTTTGGATAGAAAACACCCTAAAGTTTCTAAAACTGTTTGAATGGTGTCTGAGTATAACAGAACTCATATGGCAGGCCAAAACCTGAGAAGATTCCATGCAGGAAGTGGCCTGTCTGACAAGTTGTTGTTCATCTTGGCTCTTTTTATTGAAGACTGAGGATCTTTGCTATAACGTGACACTTCCTACGGCTCCCATAGGCTCTCAGAGCCCGGGAAAAAGCGGAATGATATCGAGGCAGCCTCTGGCTGAAACACATTATCGCGTTTGGCAAGTGGCCGATCAGAGTACTATGGGCTTAGGCGCGTGCCCGAGTCGACCCCATGCTTTATTTTCTTTCGTCTGTTTACCTAAACGCAGATTCCCGGTCGGAATATTATCGCTTTTTTACGAGAAAAATGGCATAAAAATTGATTTTAAACAGCGGTTGACATGCTTCGAAGTACGGTAATGGAATATTTAGAATTTTTTTGTCACGAAATGCGCCATACTCGTCACCCTTATTTACCCTTTCGGATAGTGTCTTGAACGCACTAACAAAACGCCGCTATTTGGATATAACAATGGATTATTTGGGACCAAACCAACATTTGTTATTGAAGTAGAAGTCCCGGGAGTGCATTCTGACGAAGACAGCAAAGGTAATAACATTTTTCTTATAGTAAATCTGACTTTGGTGAGTGCTAAACTTGCTGGGTGTCTAAATAGCTAGCCCTGTGATGCCGGGCTATCTACTGAGAATATTGCAAAATGTGCTTTCACCGAAAAGCTATTTTAAAATCGGACATATCGAGTGCATAGAGGAGTTCTGTATCTATAATTCTTAAAATAATTGTTTTTTGTGAACGTTTATCGTGAGTAATTTAGTAAATTCACCGGCAGTGTTCGGTGGGAATGCTAGTCACATGCTAGTCACATGCTAATGTAAAAAGCTGGTTTTTGATATAAATAAGAACTTGATTGAACAAAACATGCATGTATTGTATAACATAATGTCCTAGGGTTGTCATCTGATGAAGATCATCAAAGGTTAGTGCTGCATTTAGCTGTGGTTTGGGTTTATGTGACATTATATGCTAGCTTGAAAAATGGGTGTCTGATTATTTCTGGCTGGGTACTCTGCTGACATAATCTAATGTTTTGCTTTCATTGTAAAGCCTTTTTGAAATCGGACAGTGTGGTTAGATTAACGAGAGTCTTGTCTTTAAAATGGTGTAAAATAGTCATATGTTTGAAAAATTGAAGTTTTTGCATTTTTGAGGTATTTGAGTAACGCGCCACGTGATTACACTGGCTGTTGAGCGTCCCACCTAGCCCATAGAGGTTAACAGTAGGAACATTGGCCCGTCTAGAGTAATATTAAAACTTCTTAGGGATAGCCCCCTTTGATTCAATTTTCGCCTTAAATGACATACACAAATCTAACTGCCTGTAGCTCAGGCCCTGAAGCAAGGATATGCATCTTCTTGGTACCATTTGAAAGGAAACACTTTGAAGTTTGCGGAAATGTGAATTGAATGTAGGAGAATATAACACAATAGATCTGGTAGAAGAAAATATAAAGGAAAAAAAACAACTTTTGTATTTTTTTTTCTACCACCGTCTTTGAAATGCAAGAGAACGGTCTCCGTTATAGCCATCACTCTGGTTGTAATTCCGATGGTGTCCACAAGAGGGAAGCTGTGTATGTGCAAAGTTTCAGACTGAAAACTTGGAAGTATGAGCAAACTACATGACATTGAGTGTGAAGTCACCCAGGTGTCCTTCACAATTTACATTTTTCTGCCAGAATATTGTCAAATCTGTATACTTGGACTTTGATTTTGCTTTTCCAGTATTAGTATCCATATTTTAAGTTAAACATTTGCAAAACACCGTTTTGGAAAAGGCTTGCTGTCGCCCAAGGTTAGCAGAACAATTGTGTGACAGATACGGGGTTTGAACGAGTGGAAATACAAAATCGATTGTGCATGCTATATGGACTTTTTTAGGATATGAAAAATGACTTTATCTAACAAAATGACACTTCATGTGATCTCTGGGGCCCTTGGGATGATAAATCAGAGCAAGATTTCAGAATGTAAGTACACATTTCACCTTCAGAGGTGAATTTATCAAACCTGTCGTGGTGAAAGTGTTGTTTTGAGCTCTCCTTAAACAATAGCATGGCATTTTTTCACTAACAGCTGCTGTAAATTGAACAGTGCAGTTAGATTAACAAGATTTTAAGATTTCATCCGACATGAGACACTTATGTACCGGCATTTGTTGTTTCTTTAAAATCTGCGATCGTGACACACGGCGCTACATGATTTACAACTGCCCAGTTGACGGGAAGCCTATCCCTAAGAAGTTTTAACAGTATGGAACATTGGCCTGTCTACCGTAACATTAACAGTATGGATCATTTACAGTAACATTTACACAATGGATCATTTACAGTAACCGTAGGAACATGGGCCCATCTACAGTAGCATTAACAGTATGGATCATTTACAGTAACAGTAGAAACATAGGCCCATCTACAGTAACATTAACAGTATGGATCATTTATAGTAACATTAACAGTATGGATCATTTATAGTAACATTAACAATATGGATCATTTATAGTAACATTAACAGTATGGCTCATTTACAGTAGCATTAACATTATGGATAATTTCCAGTAAGTAGGAACATGGGCCCATCTACATTAACAGTATGGATCATTTACAGTAGCATTAACGGTATGGATCATTTACAGTAACAGTAGGAACATGGGCCCATCTACAATAGCATTTACAGTATGGATCATCTACAGTAGCATTAACAGTATGGAACATTTACAGTAACAATAGGAACATGGGCCCATCTACAGTAACATTTACAGTATGGATCATCTACAGTAGCATTAACAGTATGGTGAATAACTATTAGCAGTAAGTTCAGTAATACACACATCCCAATTTAACCCCACTGAATGTAGTTTATTCACCTATACACCAATTAGCATGACGGTCTTATGCATTTACATGAAATTTAATTTACATCAATGAATAAGTGTTTTGCAATGGGATTTGTTTTTCTCCCGGTCAATAATTGTAATTATCGGATTTACTTTTGGGGGGGGGGGGGGGGATTACCGGCAAACGGACACCCCGACACACTCACGTATAGACGGAGGAACTCACACAAATTAAATAATACCTCATTTAGTCTAGAGAATGGACCAGGCAGGCTAATACCTCATTTAGCCTGGAGAATGGACCAGGCAGGCTAATACCTCATTTAGCCTGGAGAAGTGACCAGGCAGGCTAATGCCTCATTTAGTCTGGAGGATGGACCAGGCAGGCTAATACTAATACTTTGCTGGAGACTAAATTTAAAGAAATTACCACAGTGTACTTTATTTCAGTGATGTGTACTTTATTTCAGTGACGTGTACTTTATCTCAGTGATCTATACTTTATCTCAGCGACGTATACCGACAGAACCAGTATACTTTATCTCAGCGACGTGTACCGTAATTTCCGGACTATTAAGCGCACCTGAATATAAGCCGCACCCACTGAATTAAAAAATATATATTATTTTGAACATAAATAAGCCTCACATGTCTATAAGCCGCAGGTGCCTACCGGTACATTGAAACAAATGAACTTTACACAGGCTTTAACGAAACACGGCTTGTAACAAAAATAAATAGGCTTTAACGAAACACGGCTTGTAACAAAAATAAATAGGCTTAAAGAAACACGGCTTGTAACAAAAAATAAAAAATTAGCAGTAAGCTTTAGTTGTCTTTTTGCACTGAGTCAATTCCTCACGCTGCTGTTTCCAACGTCTTATCATCGACTCATTAAGACCAAGCTCCCGTGCAGCAGCTCTATTTCCTTTTCCAACAGCCAGATCAATCGCCTTCAACTTGAAAGCTGCATCATATGCATTTCTCCGTGTCTTTGCCATGATGAGGGTGACAAAATGACTACCGTAATCAGAATGATGGGAAGTTTGAGAGCGCTCAATTTAATCTAAACGGTAAACAAAAAAGTTGTTTGACCTTAACCCGTTCGGCAATTTCATTGGTCTAATGAAAGCTTCATGCCGCCAAAAAACTGAGCACGTCACAGAATGTGTTTAAAAAAAATAATAATTGAAAGTGGGAAAAATCCATATATTAGCCGCGTCATTGTTTAAGCCGCGAGGTTCAAAGCCTGGGAAAAAAAGTTGCGGCTTATAGTCCGGAATTTACGGTACTTTATCTCAGTGATCTTTACTGACAGACCTAGTGTACTTTATATAGTTCACTATTCCTAATATCCACTTTATAGGGAATAGGGTGCCATTTTGGATTTTAACTCTAGACATTGTATCTGTCCTCCCACTCCTTTTTGTTCTCTTCTGATTGAGCAAGTGGTTATTTATCCACTGTCATTTCTTTGCCTGCAAAACATGCACTTATGCTAATTTCAGAGCAACATTTTTTCCATTTGTCAGTTTAGAAGCAGGTAAGCAGGAGGGAAGTTAAGTTAGCAGAGGGCTCTCAGAAAGAGCTGGCAATGCTTCTGAAGAGAGGGAGGGGGAAGAGGAGGCGAGAGGAAGGAGAGGGGATAGGAGAGCAAGGACAGGGAGGAGAGAGGAATGAGGGCGTAGGAGGAGAGATGGGGAGGAGGAGGGGAGGAGGAGGAAGGTGGAGAGGAGGAGGAGGAGAGATGGGGAGGAGGATGGAAGGTGGAGAGGAGGAGAGATGGGTGAGGATGGAAAATGGGTGAGGAGGAGGAGGAATGTACAGTCATGGCCAAAAGTTTTGAGAATGAGACAAATATTAATTTCCACAAAGTTTGCTGCTTCAGTGTCTTTACATATTTTTGTCAGATGTTACTATGGAATACTGAAGTATAATTACAAGCATTTCATAAGTGTCAAAGGCTTTTATTGACAATTACATGAAGTTGATGCAAAGAGTCAATATTTGCAGTGTTGACCCTTCTCTTTCAAGACCTCTGCAATCCGCCCTGGCATGCTGTCAATTAACTTCTGGGCCACATCCTGACTGATGGCAGCCCATTCTTGCATAATCAATGCTTGGAGTTTGTCAGAATTTGTGGGGTTTTGTTTGTCCCACCTGCCTCTTGAGGATTGACCACAAGTTCTCAATGGAATTAAGGTCTGGGGAGTTTCCTGGCCATGGACTTAAAATATTGATGTTTTGTTCCCAGAGCCACTTAGTTATCACTTTTGCCTTATGGCAAGGTGCTCCACCATGTTGGAAAAGGCATTGTTCGTCACCAAACTGTTCCTGGATGGTTGGGAGAAGTTGCTCTCGGAGGATGTGTTGGTACCATTCTTTATTCATGGCTGTGTTCGTAGGCAAAATTGTGAGTGAGCCCTCTGCCTTGGCTGAGAAGCAACTCCAGGCAAGCTTTTTTTCCGGATGCCACAAACAATCGGACAGGGGATTCATCAGAGAAAATGACTTTTCCCCAGTCCTCAGCAGTCCAATCCTTGTACCTTTTGCAGAATATCAGTCTGTCCCTGATGTTTTTCCTGGAGAGAAGTGGCTTCTTTGCTGCCCATCTTGACACCAGGCCGTCCTCCAAATGTCTTTGCCTCACTGTGCGTGCAGATGCACTCACCTGCCTGCTGCCATTCCTGCTGGTGGTGCCCCGATCCCACAGCTGAATCAACTTTAGGAGACGGTCCTGGCACTTGCTGGACTTTCTTGGGTGCACTGAAGCCTTCTTCACAACAATTGAACCGCTCTCCTTGAAGATCTTGATGATCCGATAAATGGTTGATTTAGGTGCAATCTTACTGGCAGCAATATCCTTGCCTGTGAAGCCCTTTTTGTGCAAAGCAATGATGACGGCACGTGTCTCCTTGCAGGTAACCATGATTGACAGAGGAAGAACAATGATTCCAAGCACCACCCTCCTTTTGAGGCTTCACCTGTTATTCGAACTCAACCAGCATGACAGAGTGATCTCCAGCCTTGTCCTCGTCAACACTCACACCTGTTAAATAGAGAATCACTGACATGATGTCAGCTGGTCCTTTTGTGGCAGGGATGAAATGCAGTGGAAATACACTGCTCAAAAAAATAAAGGGAACACTAAAATAACACATCCTAGATCTGAATGAATGAAATAATCTTATTAAATACTTTTTTCTTTACATAGTTGAATGTGCTGACAACAAAATCACACAAAAATAATCAATGGAATTCCAATTTATCAACCCATGGAGGTCTGGATTTGGAGTCACAGTCAAAATTGAAGTGGAAAACAACACTACAGGCTGATCCAACGTTGATGTAATGTCCTTAAAACAAGTCAAAATCAGGCTCAGTAGTGTGTGTGTGGCCTCCACGTGCCTGTATGACCTCCCTACAACGCCTGGGCATGCTCCTGATGAGGTGGCGGATGGTCTCCTGAGGGATCTCCTCCCAGACCTGGACTAAAGCATCCGCCAACTCCTGGACAGTCTGTGGTGCAACGTGGCGTTGGTGGATGAAGCGAGACATGATGTCCCAGATGTGCTCAATTGGATTCAGGTCTGGGGAACGGGCGGGCCAGTCCATAGCATCAATGCCTTCCTCTTGCAGGAACTGCTGACACACTCCAGCCACATGAGGTCTAGCATTGTCTTGCATTAGGAGGAACCCAGGGCCAACCGCACCAGCATATGGTCTCACAAGGGGTCTGAGGATCTCATCTCGGTACCTAATGGCAGTCAGGCTACCTCTGGCGAGCACATGGAGGGCTGTGCGGCCCCCCAAAGAAATGCCACCCCACACCATGACTGACCCACCGCCAAACCGGTCATGCTGGAGGATGTTGCAGGCAGCAGAACGTTCTCCACGGCGTCTCCAGACTCTGTCACGTCTGTCACATGTGCTCAGTGTGAACCTGCTTTCATCTGTGAAGAGCACAGGGCGCCAGTGGCGAATTTGCCAATCTTGGTGTTCTCTGGCAAATGCCAAATGTCCTGCACGGTGTTGGGCTGTAAGCACAACCCCCACTTGTGGACGTCGGGCCCTCATACCACTCTCATGGAGTCTGTTTCTGACCGTTTGAGCAGACACATGCACATTTGTGGCCTGCTGGAGGTCATTTTGCAGGGCTCTGGCAGTGCTCCTCCTGCTCCTCCTTGCAAAGGCGGAGGTAGCGGTCCTGCGGTTGTTGCCCTCCTACGGCCTCCTCCACGTCTCCTGATGTACTGGCCTGTCTCCTGGTAGCGCCTCCATGCTCTGGACACTACGCTGGCAGACACAGCAAACCTTCTTGCCACAGCTCGCATTGATGTGCCATCCTGGATGAACTGCACTACCTGAGCCACTTGTGTGGGTTGTAGACTCCGTCTCATGCTACCACTAGAGTGAAAGCACCGCCAGCATTCAAAAGTGACCAAAACATCAGCCAGGAAGCATAGGAACTGAGAAGTGGTCTGTGGTCACCACCTGCAGAACCACTCCTTTATTGGGGGTGTCTTGCTAATTGCCTATAATTTCCACCTGTTGTCTATTCCATTTGCACAACAGCATGTGAAATTTATTGTCAATCAGTGTTGCTTCCTAAGTGGACAGTTTGATTTCACAGAAGTGTGATTGACTTGGAGTTACATTGTGTTGTTCAAGTGTTCCCTTTTATTTTTTTGAGCAGTGTAGTTTTTGGGGATTCAGTTCATTTGCATGGCAAAGAGGGACTTTGCAATTAATTGCATTTAATCTGATCACTCTTAATAACATTCTGGAGTATATGCAAATTGCCATCATACAAACTGAGGAGCAGACTTTGTGAAAATTAATATTTGTGTCATTCGAAAAACTTTTGGCCATGACTGTAGATAGTTGAGGATGGAGGAGGAAGGTAGATAGTTGAGGATGGAGAGGAGGAGGAGGAAGGTAGATAGGTAGGATGGATGAAGGGAGGGAGGGAGGAGAGTAAGTAATACCCTGTTCAAGCTGAGACCAGCCATCCCATGGTGCATTGTGGTGTCTGCTGTTTCCTGTTTAGGCAACCGTCATAATAGAACACGGAACAAGACTTCTTTTCTTTTTTCTTTTTTTTACACAAAAGTGAAATGTTTGACTTTGCAACGTGGGAATGTAAATGGCATTGTAACATTGTTGTAGGTTTAAGTCAGCAAATATTGTCAACACAGAAACTGTGCTCTTCTGAACCTCCCACTTCAGTCTCCTGGGTTGTGTCCCAAATTGCACGCTATTCCCTATATAGTGCACCACATTTGACCATGGGCATTAGCGCTCCGAGCTCCATTGAACATCAGATGAGCTGTTATTTTACACAGCCTGAGTGCATGACAGCAACGATGGCTAACCCCCCCCCCCCAAGACACAGACAGACAAGACAGTTGATGTCATTAACATGGTCTCGCTAGATAGTCTTTGTTAGGCCGTGAATCAGGTCTTTCTGGCCAAGGGCGAACCAGCTCGACGTCAACCGTCATCAATTGGCACCCTATTCCCTGTATAGTGTACTACTTTAGACCAGGGCCTATAAGGAAGAGGTTTTCATTTGGGACATATCTGTCTGCTATCTGTCACATTAACGCCCCCAACGTGTCACTGTTATTAAATTAGTCCCCACGCAAATCTGGAGCATCATTTTATCAATCTGAGACTGGTGAGGAGGGGAGAGAGAGACTGAAGGGAAGGGGGACTGTGAAAGAGGGAAACTGAAGGAAACATAGGGAAGAGATATGAAGAGCGTAGATGATCAATCTGTTTCAGATTGACTTGATTGATCATGGCTGATGGTTTTATATTTAGCTGTTCTTAAGATACACGAGGATGAAATCTAATAGAGAGCACATTAACTAGAGACAGACACAATACCACTATCTCTATCACCACCACCACCACTATCACCACCACCACTATCACCACTATCACCACCACCACTATCACCACCACTATCACCACCACCACTATCACCACCACCACCACTATCACCACTAACACCACTATCACCACCACCACTAACACCACCACCACTAACACCACTATCACCACCACCACTAACACTACCACCACTAACACCACTACCACCACTAACACCACTACCACCACTAACACCACTATCACCACCACCACTAACACCACTATCACCACCACCACTATCACCACTATCACCACCACCACTATCACCACCACCACTATCAACACTATCACCACTAACACTATCACCACCACCACTAACACTATCACCACCACCACTAACACTATCACCACCACCACTAACACTGCCACCACCACCACTAACACTGCCACCACCACCACTAACACTGCACCCACCACTAACACTGCCACCACTAACACCACTATCACCTCTATCACCACCACATTTGACCATGGGTATTAGCGCTCCATTGAACATCAGATGAGCTGTTATTTCACACAGCCTGAGTGCGTGACAGCAACGATGGCCACTAACACCACTACCACCACTAACACCAGTATCACCACCACCACTAACACCACTATCACCACCACCACTAACACCACTAACACCACTATCACCACCACCACTAACACCACTATCACCACCACCACTAACACCACTATCACCACCACCACTATCAACACTATCACTATCACCACCACCACTATCACCACTAACACTATCACCACCACCACTAACACTATCACCACTAACACTATCACCACCACCACTAACACTATCACCACCACCACTAACACCACTATCACCACCACCACTAACACCACTACCACCACTATCACCACCACCACTAACACCACTATCACCACCACCACTAACACCACTATCACCACCACCACTATCACCACTAACACTATCACCACCACCACTATCAACACTATCACTATCACCACCACCACTATCACCACTAACACTATCACCACCACCACTAACACTATCACCACCACCACTAACACTATCACCACCACCACTAACACTGCCTCCACCACCACTAACACTATCACCACCACCACTAACACTGCCACCACTAACACCACTATCACCTCTATCACCACCACATTTGACCATGGGTATTAGCGCTCCATTGAACATCAGATGAGCTGTTATTTCACACAGCCTGAGTGCGTGACAGCAACGATGGCTACCCCCCCCCCTCCCTCCCAAGACACAGACAGACAAGACAGTTGATGTCATTAATGTGGTCTCGCTAGATAGTCTTTGTTAGGCTGTGAATCAGGTCTTTCTGGCCAAGGGCGAACCAGCTCGACGTCAACCGTCATCAATTGGCACCCTATTCCCTGTATAGTGTACTACTTTAGACCAGGGCCTATAAGGAAGAGGTTTTCATTTGGGACATATCTGTCTGCTATCTGTCACATTAACGCCCCCAACGTGTCACTGTTATTAAATTAGTCCCCACGCAAATCTGGAGCATCATTTTATCAATCTGAGACTGGTGAGGAGGGGAGAGAGAGACTGAAGGGAAGGGGGACTGTGAAAGAGGGAAACTGAAGGAAACATAGGGAAGAGATATGAAGAGCGTAGATGATCAATCTGTTTCAGATTGACTTGATTGATCATGGCTGATGGTTTTATATTTAGCTGTTCTTAAGATACACGAGGATGAAATCTAATAGAGAGCACATTAACTAGAGACAGACACAATACCACTATCTCTATCACCACCACCACCACTATCACCACCACCACTATCACCACTATCACCACCACCACTATCACCACCACTATCACCACCACCACTATCACCACCACCACCACTATCACCACTAACACCACTATCACCACCACCACTAACACCACCACTAACACCACTATCACCACCACCACTAACACTACCACCACTAACACCACTACCACCACTAACACCACTACCACCACTAACACCACTATCACCACCACCACTAACACCACTATCACCACCACCACTATCACCACTATCACCACCACCACTATCACCACCACCACTATCAACACTATCACCACTAACACTATCACCACCACCACTAACACTATCACCACCACCACTAACACTATCACCACCACCACTAACACTGCCACCACCACCACTAACACTGCCACCACCACCACTAACACTGCCACCACTAACACTGCCACCACTAACACCACTATCACCTCTATCACCACCACATTTGACCATGGGTATTAGCGCTCCATTGAACATCAGATGAGCTGTTATTTCACACAGCCTGAGTGCGTGACAGCAACGATGGCCACTAACACCACTACCACCACTAACACCAGTATCACCACCACCACTAACACCACTATCACCACCACCACTAACACCACTAACACCACTATCACCACCACCACTAACACCACTATCACCACCACCACTAACACCACTATCACCACCACCACTATCAACACTATCACTATCACCACCACCACTATCACCACCACCACTATCAACACTATCACTATCACCACCACCACTATCACCACTAACACTATCACCACCACCACTAACACTATCACCACTAACACTATCACCACCACCACTAACACTATCACCACCACCACTAACACCACTATCACCACCACCACTAACACCACTACCACCACTATCACCACCACCACTAACACCACTATCACCACCACCACTAACACCACTATCACCACCACCACTATCACCACTAACACTATCACCACCACCACTATCAACACTATCACTATCACCACCACCACTATCACCACTAACACTATCACCACCACCACTAACACTATCACCACCACCACTAACACTATCACCACCACCACTAACACTGCCTCCACCACCACTAACACTATCACCACCACCACTAACACTGCCACCACTAACACCACTATCACCTCTATCACCACCACATTTGACCATGGGTATTAGCGCTCCATTGAACATCAGATGAGCTGTTATTTCACACAGCCTGAGTGCGTGACAGCAACGATGGCTACCCCCCCCTCCCTCCCAAGACACAGACAGACAAGACAGTTGATGTCATTAATGTGGTCTCGCTAGATAGTCTTTGTTAGGCTGTGAATCAGGTCTTTCTGGCCAAGGGCGAACCAGCTCGACGTCAACCGTCATCAATTGGCACCCTATTCCCTGTATAGTGTACTACTTTAGACCAGGGCCTATAAGGAAGAGGTTTTCATTTGGGACATATCTGTCTGCTATCTGTCACATTAACGCCCCCAACGTGTCACTGTTATTAAATTAGTCCCCACGCAAATCTGGAGCATCATTTTATCAATCTGAGACTGGTGAGGAGGGGGAGAGAGACTGAAGGGAAGGGGACTGTGAAAGAGGGAAACTGAAGGAAACATAGGGAAGAGATATGAAGAGCGTAGATGATCAATCTGTTTCAGATTGACTTGATTGATCATGGCTGATGGTTTTATATTTAGCTGTTCTTAAGATACACGAGGATGAAATCTAATAGAGAGCACATTAACTAGAGACAGACACAATACCACTATCTCTATCACCACCACCACCACTATCACCACCACCACTATCACCACTATCACCACCACCACTATCACCACCACTATCACCACCACCACTATCACCACCACCACCACTATCACCACTAACACCACTATCACCACCACCACTAACACCACCACTAACACCACTATCACCACCACCACTAACACTACCACCACTAACACCACTACCACCACTAACACCACTACCACCACTAACACCACTATCACCACCACCACTAACACCACTATCACCACCACCACTATCACCACTATCACCACCACCACTATCACCACCACCACTATCAACACTATCACCACTAACACTATCACCACCACCACTAACACTATCACCACCACCACTAACACTATCACCACCACCACTAACACTGCCACCACCACCACTAACACTGCCACCACCACCACTAACACTGCCACCACTAACACTGCCACCACTAACACCACTATCACCTCTATCACCACCACATTTGACCATGGGTATTAGCGCTCCATTGAACATCAGATGAGCTGTTATTTCACACAGCCTGAGTGCGTGACAGCAACGATGGCCACTAACACCACTACCACCACTAACACCAGTATCACCACCACCACTAACACCACTATCACCACCACCACTAACACCACTAACACCACTATCACCACCACCACTAACACCACTATCACCACCACCACTAACACCACTATCACCACCACCACTATCAACACTATCACTATCACCACCACCACTATCACCACTAACACTATCACCACCACCACTAACACTATCACCACTAACACTATCACCACCACCACTAACACTATCACCACCACCACTAACACCACTATCACCACCACCACTAACACCACTACCACCACTATCACCACCACCACTAACACCACTATCACCACCACCACTAACACCACTATCACCACCACCACTATCACCACTAACACTATCACCACCACCACTATCAACACTATCACTATCACCACCACCACTATCACCACTAACACTATCACCACCACCACTAACACTATCACCACTAACACTATCACCACCACCACTAACACTGCCTCCACCACCACTAACACTATCACCACCACCACTAACACTGCCACCACTAACACCACTATCACCTCTATCACCACCACATTTGACCATGGGTATTAGCGCTCCATTGAACATCAGATGAGCTGTTATTTCACACAGCCTGAGTGCGTGACAGCAACGATGGCTACCCCCCCCCCCTCCCTCCCAAGACACAGACAGACAAGACAGTTGATGTCATTAATGTGGTCTCGCTAGATAGTCTTTGTTAGGCTGTGAATCAGGTCTTTCTGGCCAAGGGCGAACCAGCTCGACGTCAACCGTCATCAATTGGCACCCTATTCCCTGTATAGTGTACTACTTTAGACCAGGGCCTATAAGGAAGAGGTTTTCATTTGGGACATATCTGTCTGCTATCTGTCACATTAACGCCCCCAACGTGTCACTGTTATTAAATTAGTCCCCACGCAAATCTGGAGCATCATTTTATCAATCTGAGACTGGTGAGGAGGGGGGAGATAGAGAGACTGAAGGGAAGGGGACTGTGAAAGAGGGAAACTGAAGGAAACATAGGGAAGAGATATGAAGAGCGTAGATGATCAATCTGTTTCAGATTGTGACTTGATTGATCATCATGGCTGATGGTTTTATATTTAGCTGTTCTTAAGATACACGAGGATGACATCTAATAGACAGAACATTAACTAGAGACAGACACAATACCACTAACACTACTACTATCACCACCACCACTAACACCACTATCACTATCACCACCACTATCTCTATCACCACCACCACTAACACCACTATCACTATCACCACCACTATCTCTATCACCACCACCACTATCACCACCAACACCATCACCACTATCACTATCACCACCAACACCATCACCACTATCACTATCACCACCAACACCATCACCACTATCACTATCACCACCAACACCATCACCAATATCAACACCATCACCACTATCACTATCACCACCAACACCATCACCACTATCACTATCACCACCATCACCACTATCACCACCAACACCATCACCACTATCACTATCACCACCATCACCATCACTATCACCACCATCACCACTATCACTATCACCACCATCACCACTATCACTATCACCACCAACACCATCACCACTATCACCACCATCACCACTATCACTATCACCACCAACACCATCACCACTATCACTATCACCACCATCACCACTATCACCACCAACACCATCACCACTATCACTATCACCACCAACACCATCACCACTATCACTATCACCACCAACACTATCACCACTATCACTATCACCACCAACACTATCACCACCACCACTAACACTATCACCACCACCACTAACACTATCACCACCACCACTAACACTATCACCACCACCACTATCACTATCACCACCACCACTAACACTACCACCACTAACACTATCACCACCACCACTAACACTATCACCACCACCACTAAAACTATCACCACCAACACTAACACTATCACCAACACTAACACTATCACCAACACTAACACTATCACCATCACCAACACCATCACCAACACTATCACCAACACTATCACCAACACTATCACCAACACTATCACCAACACCAACACTATCACCAACACCAACACTATCACCAACACTAACACTATCACCAACACTAACACTATCACCAACACTAACACTATCACCAACACTATCACCAACACTAACACTATCACCAACACTAACACTGTCACCAACACTAACACTGTCACCAACACTAACACTGTCACCAACACTAACACTGTCACCAACACTAACACTGTCACCAACACTAACACTGTCACCAACACTAACACTGTCACCAACACTAACACTGTCACCAACACTAACACTATCACCAGCACTAACACTATCACCAACACTATCACCAACACTATCACCAACACTATCACCAACACTATCACCAACACTAACACTATCACCACCACCACCACTATCACCACCACCACTATCACCACCACTAACACTATCACTATCACTAACACTATCACCAACACTAACACTATCACCAACACTATCACCAACACTATCACCAACACTAACACTATCACCACCACCACCACTATCACCACCACCACTATCACCACCACTAACACTATCACTATCACTAACACTATCACCAACACTAACACTATCACCAACACTATCACCAACACTATCACCAACACTATCACCAACACTATCACCAACACTATTACCAACACCAACACTAACACTATCACCAACACTACACTAACACCACCACCACCACTATCACCACCACTAACACTATCACCAACACTAACACTGTCACCAACACTAACACTGTCACCAACACTAACACTGTCACCAACACTAACACTGTCACCAACACTATCACCAACACCAACACTATCACTAACACCAACACTATCACCAACACTATCACCAACACTATCACCAACACTATCACCAACACTATCACCAACACTATCACCAACACTAACACTATCACCAACACTATCGCCACCCACCACCACCATCGCCAACCACCATCGCCAACCACCACCACCACCGCCACCCACCACCGCCACCCACCACCATCACTATCACCACCACCACCACCACTATCACTATCACCACCACCACCACTATCACCACCACCACCACTATCACCACCACCACTACTATCACCACCACCACCACTATCACCACCACCACCACTACTACTATCACCACCACCACTACTACTATCACCACCACCACTACTACTATCACCACCACCACTACTACTATCACCACCACCACCACTACTATCACCACCACCACCACTATCACCACCACCACTATCATCACCACCACCACCACTATCACCACCACCACCACCACTATCACCACCACCACCACCACCACTATCACCACCACTATCACCACCACCACTATCACCACCACTACCACTACTATCACCACCACCACTACTACTATCACCACCACCACTACTACTATCACCACCACCACCACCACTATCACTACCACCACTATCACTACCACTACTATCACTATCACCACCATCCACCACTATCACCACCACCACCACTATCACCACCACCACCACCACTATCACCACCACCACTACTATCACCACCACTATCATCACCACCGCCACTACCACTATCATCACCACCACTACTACTATCACCACCACCACTACTACTATCACCACCACCACTACTACTATCACCACCACCACTACTACTATCACCACCACCACTATCACCACCACCATCACCACCACCACTACCACCACTATCACTACCACTACTATCACTATCACCACCATCCACCACTATCACCACCATCCACCACTATCACCACCACTATCACCATCACCACCACTATCACCACCACCACTATCACCACCACCACCACTATCACCACCACCACTATCACCACCACCACCACTATCACCACCACCACCACTATCATCACCACTACCACCACCACTATCACTATCATCACTACCACCACTATCACCACCACTATCATCACTACCACCACTATCACCGTCCACCACTATCACCACTACCACCACTATCACCATCCACCACTATCACCATCCACCACTATCACCATCCACCACTATCACCATCCACCACTATCACCCACCACCACTATCGCCACCCACCACCACTATCGCCACCCACCACCACTATCGCCACACCACCATCACCACCCACCGCCACCACCGCCACCCACCACCGCCACCCACCACCATCACTATCACCACCACCACTATTACTATCACCACCACCACTATCACTATCACCACCACCACCACTATCACCACCACCACTACTATCACCACCACCACCACTATCACCACCACCACCACTATCCACCACCACCACTATCACCACCACCACTATCACCACCACCACTATCACCACCACCACTACTACTATCACCACCACTATCACCACCACTATCACCACCACCACTACTACTATCACCACCACCACTACTACTATCACCACCACTACTACTATCACCACCACCACTACTACTATCACCACCACCACTACTACTATCACCACCACCACTACTACTATCACCACCACCACTACTACTATCACCACCACCACTACTACTATCACCACCACCACTACTACTATCACCACCACCACTACTACTATCACCACCACCACTACTATCACCACCACCACCACTACTATCACCACCACCACCACTATCATCACCATCACCACCACCACTATCACCACCACTATCACCACCACCACTACTATCACCACCACTATCACCACCACCACTACTATCACCACCACTATCACCACCACCACTACTATCACCACCACTATCACTATCACCACCACCACTACTACTACTATCACCACCACCACTACTACTATCACCACCACCACTACTACTATCACCACCACCACCACCACCACTATCACTACCATCACTATCACTACCACTACTATCACTATCACCACCATCCACCACTATCACCACCACTATCACCACCACCACTATCACCACCACTATCACCACCACCACTATCACCACCACTATCACCACCACCACTACTATCACCACCACTATCACCACTATCATCACCACCACCACTACCACTATCACCACCACCACTACTACTATCACCACCACCACTACTACTATCACCACCACCACTAGTACTATCACCACCACCACTACTACTATCACCACCACCACTATCACCACCACCACCGTCACTATCACTACCACTACTATCACTATCACCACCATCCACCACTATCACCACCATCCACCACTATCACCACCATCCACCACTATCACCACCACCACCACTATCACCACCACCACTATCACCACCACCACCACTATCACCACCACCACCACTATCACCACTATCACTATCACCACCACTACCACCACCACTATCACCACCACTATCATCACTACCACCACTATCATCACTACCACCACAATCACCATCCACCACTATCACCACTATCACCACTACCACTATCACCGCCACCACTACTACTATCACCGCCACCACTACTACTATCACCACCACCACTAGTACTATCACCACCACCACTACTACTATCACCACCACCACTACTACTATCACCACCACCACTATCACCACCACCACTGTCACTATCACTATCACCACCATCCACCACTATCACCACCATCCACCACTATCACCACCATCCACCACTATCACCACCACCACCACTATCACCACCACCACTATCACCACCACCACCACTATCACCACCACCACCACTATCACCACTATCATCACCACCACCACTATCACCACCACTACCACCACCACTATCACCACCACTATCATCACTACCACCACTATCATCACTACCACCACAATCACCATCCACCACTATCACCATCCACCACTATCACCACTATCACCATCCACCACTATCACCATCCACCACTATCACCATCCACCACCCACCACTATCACCATCCACCACTATCACCATCCACCACTATCATCACTATCACCATCCACTACTATCACCACCACCACTACTACTATCACCACCACCACTAGTACTATCACCACCACCACTACTACTATCACCACCACCACTATCACCACCACCACTGTCACTATCACTACCACTACTATCACTATCACCACCACCACCACTATCACCACCACCACTATCACCACCACCACCACTATCACCACTATCACTATCACCACCACTACCACCACCACTATCACCACCACTATCATCACTACCACCACTATCATCACTACCACCACAATCACCATCCACCACTATCACCATCCACCACTATCACCATCCACCACTATCACCACTATCACCATCCAACACTATCACCATCCACCACTATCACCATCCACCACTATCACCACTATCACCATCCACCACTATCACCATCCACCACTATCACCATCCACCACTATCACCACTATCACCATCCACCACTATCACCATCCACCACTATCACCACTATCACCGATCACCACGATCACCACTATCACCACTAACACGATCACCACTATCACCACCACTATCATCACTACCACCACTAACACCACCACTATAACCACCACTACCACCACTATCACCATCCACCACTATCACCACTATCACCACTACCACTATCACCGCCACCACTACTACTATCACCGCCACCACTACTACTATCACCACCACCACTAGTACTATCACCACCACCACTACTACTATCACCACCACCACTACTACTATCACCACCACCACTATCACCACCACCACTGTCACTATCACTACCACTACTATCGCTATCACCACCATCCACCACTATCACCACCATCCACCACTATCACCACCATCCACCACTATCACCACCACCACCACTATCACCACCACCACTATCACCATCACCACCACCACTATCACCACCACCACCACTATCACCACTATCATCACCACCACCACTATCACCACCACTACCACCACCACTATCACCACCACTATCATCACTACCACCACTATCATCACTACCACCACAATCACCATCCACCACTATCACCATCCACCACTATCACCATCCACCACTATCACCATCCACCACTATCACCATCCACCACTATCACCACTATCACCATCCACCACTATCACCATCCACCACTATCACCATCCACCACTATCACCATCCACCACTATCATCACTATCACCATCCACCACTATCACCATCCACCACTATCACCACTATCACCGATCACCACAATCACCACTATCACCACTAACACGATCACCACTATCACCACCACTATCATCACCACTAACACCACCACTATAACCACCACTACCACCACTATCACCATCCACCACTATCACCACTATCACCATCCACCACTATCACCACTATCACCATCCACCACTATCACCATCCACCACTATCACCATCCACCACTATCACCACTATCACCATCCACCACTATCACCACTATCACCATCCACCACTATCACCATCCACCACTATCACCACTATCACCATCCACCACTATCACCACTATCACCATCCACCACTATCACCATCCACCACTATCACCATCCACCACTATCACCATCCACCACTATCACCATCCCCCACTATCACCATCCACCACTATCACCATCCCCCACTATCACCATCCACCACTATCACCACTATCACCACTATCACCACCACTATAACCACCACTACCACCACTATCACCATCTACCACTATCACCACTATCACCATCCACCACTATCACCATCTACCACTATCACCACTATCACCATCCACCACTATCACCATCCACCACTATCACCACTATCACCATCCACCACTATACATCACCACTATCACCATCCACCACTATCACCATCCACCACTATCATCCACCACTATCACCATCCACCACTATCACCATCCACCACTATCACCACTATCACCATCCACCACTATCACCATCCACCACTATCACCATCCCCCACTATCACCATCCACCACTATCACCACTATCACCATCCACCACTATCACCATCCCCCACTATCACCATCCACCACTATCACCACTATCACCATCCACCACTATCACCACTATCACCATCCACCACTATCACCACTATCACCGATCACCACGATCACCACTATCACCACTAACACGATCACCACTATCACCACCACTATCATCACTACCACCACTAACACCACCACTATAACCACCACTACCACCACTATCACCATCCACCACTATCACCATCCACCACTATCACCACTATCACCATCCACCACTATCACCACTATCACCATCCACCACTATCACCATCCACCACTATCACCACTATCACCATCCACCACTATCACCACTATCACCATCCACCACTATCACCACTATCACCATCCACCACTATCACCATCCACCACTATCACCATCCACCACTATCACCATCCACCACTATCACCATCCCCCACTATCACCATCCACCACTATCACCAATATCACCACTATCACCACTAACACGATCACCACTATCACCACTAACACTATCACCACTAACACGATCACCACTATCACCACTAACACGATCACCACCACCACTACTAACACGATCACCACCACCACTAACACCCTCACCACTATCATTACTGCTTCCTGGGGGCTCTCTGTCCTGGGGGCTCTCTCAGGTCATACACTATTGATTATCTCTCTCGCAAACACACACACTACGCAAACACACACACACTACACACACACCCTCCTCCTCTAGGGAGTTTCTCTGTGTGAATAGTGCTGACTAGCACCTCTAGTGAGTTTCTCTGTGTGAATAGTGCTGACCACCTCCTCTAGGGAGTTTCTCTGTGTGAATAGTGCTGACCAGCTCCTCTAGGGAGTTTCTCTGTGTGAATAGTGCTGACCACCTCCTCTAGGGAGTTTCTCTGTGTGAATAGTGCTAACCAGCTCCTCTAGGGAGTTTCTCTGTGTGAATAGTGCTGACCTCCTCCTCTAGGGAGTTTCTCTGTGTGAATAGTGATGACCATCTCCTCTAGGGAGTTTCTCTGTGTGAGTAGTGCTGACTAGCACCAGCACCAACATGCCAACAGGTGTTGTTCTTCATGTGGCATGTTAAGGTCAGTGTGTGAGTCCAAGGGTGTGTACCCCCCTCTGAGGGGTGGTGTCCTAGTCCGAGGGTGTTTAGGTCCCCTTTTTCCTGGCCTTCCATTGGCTCTCTGGGTTTGTTGAGGATGTGTGTTCTGTAGGGCTGTTCTGTTTCATGTAGGCTCTGGTCAAAAGTAGTGCGCTATGTTGGGAATAGGGTGCCACCCTGGTCAACAGTAGTGCACTATGTAAGGAATAGGGTGCCATTTGGGACTAATAACTTGTAAAATACTCTGCCGCTCTGTCTGTGCTGACTGATGACTGGAGTATCTGGAGACTTATTAACATACTGCATTTACCTTCCATGATGTACTCTGTCCAGACTGCCTGTATGTCCTAGTCTAACCCCTTCTCTCTCTCGCGCGCTCTCTCTCTCTCTCTCTCTCTCCGTCTGTCTCTGTCTCTCTCCGTCTGTCTCTGTCTCTCTCCGTCTGTCTCTGTCTCTCTCCGTCTGTCTGTCTGTCTGTCTGTCTGTCTGTCTGTCTGTCTGTCTGTCTGTCTGTCTGTCTGTCTGTCTGTCTGTCTGTCTGTCTGTCTGTCTGTCTGTCTGTCTGTCTGTCTGTCTGTCTGTCTGTCTGTCTCTCTCTGTCTGTCTCTCTCTGTCTGTCTGTCTGTCTCTGTCTCTCTCTGTCTCTCTGTCCAGACCGGCTGTATGTCCTAGTCTAACCCCGTCTCTCTCTCTCCGTCTCTTCAGTGTCCAGACTCGGCCTGTAAGCAGGACCTGTTGGCCTACCTGCAGCGTATTGCTCTGTACTGCCACCAGCTCAACATCTGTAGTAAGGTCAAAGCAGAGGTCCAGAACCTGGGAGGAGAGCTCGTGGTCTCTGGGGTAAGAACTGATGTGCTTTGTTACTAACACTTTACATGGGTAGTCTAGTGGTTAGAGCCAGGTAAGTCTCTAAGAGCTTTGCACACCTGGATTGTACATTATTTGCACATTATTCTTTTTAAAATCCTTCAAGCTCTGTCAAGTTGCTTGTTGATCATTGCTAGACAGCCATTTTCAGATCTTGCCATAGATTGTCAAGCCAATTTAAGTCAAAACTGTAACTAGGCCGCTGAACATTTAATGTTGTCTTGGTAAGCATCGCCAGTGTATATTTGGCCTTGTGTTTTAGGTTGTTGTCCTGCTGAAAGGTGAATTAATCTCAGTGTCTGTTGGAAAGCAGACTGAACCAGGTTTTCCTTTAGGATTTTGCCTGTGCTTAAATCTATTGTTTATTTTCGTCCTAAAAGACTCCCCAATCCTTAACGATGATGAGCCTACCCCATAACATGATGCAGCCACCACCATTCTTGAAAATAGGAAGAGTGGTACTCAGTGATAGTGTTGGATTTGCCCTAAACCTTGCACTTGGTTTTCAGGACATGAAGTTCATTTCTTTGTCATTTTTTTTTTGTTGCAGTTTTACTGTAGTGCCTTCCTGCAAACAGGATGGATGTTTTGGAATATTTTTAATCTGTACAGGCTTCTGTCTTTTCTGATTCCGCCTCGGTTTTCTCCTATCACAGCCATTAAACTCTTAACTGTTTTTATTTTATTTTGTACCTCCTTTTTCTACCCAATTTCGTGATATTAATTTACGATCTTTTCTCATCGCTGCAACTCCCCAACGGGCTCGAGAGAGGTGAAGGTCGAGTCATGTGTCTTAACACCCACTCGATTAACCTTGACGCCAGGAAACACCGATCAACTGACGACTAAGCCTGTCCCTCCACAAGGAGTCGCTAGAGCGCGATGAGCCAAGTAAAGCGCCCCCGGCCAAACCCTTCCCTAACCCGGATGACACTGGGCCAATTGTGCGCCGCCCTATCGGACTCCCGGTCACTGCTGGTTGTGATACGAATCCCAGGCTGTAATGACACTGCAACACTGAGATTCAGTGCCTTAAACTACTGCACTACTCGGGAGGCCACAACTCTAACTGTTTTAGTCATTATTGGCTTCATGGTGAAATCCCTGAACGGTTTCCTTCCTCTCCGGCAGCTGAGTTGGGAAGGACTCCTGTATCTTTGTAGTGACTGGATGCGTTGATACACCATCCAAAGTGGAATTAATAACTTCACCATGCTCAAAAGGATATTCAAGGTCTGCTTTTTTCCTACTTTTTACCCATCTACCAATAGCTGCCCTTCTTTGTGCGGCATTGGAAAACCTCCCTGGTCTTTGGTTGAATCTGTGTTGGATATTCACTGCTCGACTGAGGGACCTTACAATTATCTGTATGTCTAGGGTACACGGATTAAGTAGTTGTTAAACACTATTATTGCGCACAGAGTGAGTCCATGCAACTTATTTTGTGAATTGTTAAGCACATTTAGGCTTGCCGTAATACTTATTGACTCAATACATTTCAGCTTTTACATTTTTTTATTAAATTGTAAACTATTCTAAAAACATAATTCCACTTTGACATTGTGCGTGTGTGTGTGTGTGTGTGTGTGTGTGTGTGTGTGTGTGTGTGTGTGTGTGTGTGTGTGTGTGTAGGCCTGTGACACAATCTCAATTACATTGGTTTCAAGTTCAGGCTGTAACACAACATTTTGTTCAAGGCGTGTGAATGCTTTCTGAAGACAGTTTACATACTGTGGCCCACTGTGTTACTAACACTATACATGCTGTGGCCCACTGTGTTACTAACACTATACATGCTGTGTAGTCTAGCAGTACACTGTGTTACTAACACTATACATGCTGTGTAGTCTAGCTTTACACTGTGTTACTAACACTATACATGCTGTGTAGTCTAGCTTTACACTGTGTTACTAACACTATACATGCTGTGTCCCACTGTTACTAACACTATACGTACTGTGTAGTCTAGCTTTACACTGTGTTACTAACACTATACATGCTGTGTAGTCTAGCTGTACACTGTGTTACTAACACTATACATGCTGTGTCCCACTGTTACTAACACTACATGCTGTGTAGTCTAGCTTTACACTGTGTTACTAAGACTATACATACTCTGGCCCACTGTGTTACTAACACTATACATGCTGTGTAGTCTAGCTGTACACTGTGTTACTAACACTATACATGCTGTGGCCTACTGTGTTACTAACACTATACATGCTGTACAGTCTAGCTTTACACTGTGTTATTAACTCTATACATGCTGTGTAGTCTAGCAGTACACTGTGTTACTAACACTATACATGCTGTACAGTCTAGCTTTACACTGTGTTACTAACACTATACATGTTGTGTAGTCTAGTAGTACACTGTGTTGTCTAGCTGTACACTGTGTTACTAACACTATACATGCTGTGGCCCACTGTGTTACTAACACTATACATGCTGTGTAGTCTAGCAGTACACTGTTACTAACACTATACATGCTGTACAGTCTAGCTTTACACTGTGTTACTAACACTATACATGCTGTGTAGTCTAGCAGTACACTGTTACTAACACTATACATGCTGTACAGTCTAGCTTTACACTGTGTTACTAACACTATACATACTGTGGCCCACTGTGTTACTAACACTATACATGCTGTGTAGTCTAGCATTACACTGTGTTACTAACACTATACATGCTGTGTCCTGCTTCTAGAGCCGCTGACCCCGGTACACACATACCAGTCGGCATGGGTTCAAATCCCACCCAGGGCTCTTCTGACTCACACCTGGCCTTTTCTTCTCTTCTCTCCACTGTTCCATCTGTTTTAGAAAACTATATGTGGGAATTACGCTAAATGATAAGAACTGGCTACCACATTGAGCTGCCTTGTTAGCCTGGGGAATGGGTAACACTTTGATCTGACTTGTTAGCCTGGGAAATGGGTAACACTTTGATCTGACTTGTTAGCCTGGGAAATGGGTAACACTTTGATCTGACTTGTTAGCCTGGGAAATGGGCAACACTTTGATCTGACTTGTTAGCCTGGGAATGGGCAACACTTTGATCTGCCTTGTTAGCTTGGGAAATGGGCAACACTTTGATCTGCCTTGTTAGCTTGGGAAATGGGAAACACTTTGATCTGCCTTGTTAGCCTGAGAAATGGGAAACCCATTGTTGTAATTAATTCTGTCAAATTGCTAACTACCTGGTACCAAATAATCAATAAATAACACCTAAATTAAGTGGAAACCTCACAGTAACCTAGGGGTTCATCTACATTCTGCTACCTCACATCCACATTCTGCTTCCTCATAGTAACCTAGGAACGCGTTCCAAATGGCACCCTATTTTGTATATAGTGCCCCTCTTTTGACCAGAGTCCATACTACTGTGGTCTAAAGTAGTGTACTACATCGGGTAGAGGGCCCTGGTCTAAAGTAGTGTACTACATAGTGATTTAGGGTGCCATTTCTGTCGATGCGGTAAAGTAGACAAACTGACCTTTTGAAACAACTCAACTTTTAATAACTAAGGTAATATTTTCACCTATATTTCCTTCCTTGATATGAGATGTCTTATCCTAACCAAACTGAACAAATTTATTTTACCCTTTTAGTGAGTCATATTATAAAATGCATGTTTCATCCTCCTTTCAGTTAAAAATTGCTCTGAATTTATCCACCGGTTGCTTTTCTCAATTTCAAAGCAAAACTGTAATTTAATCTTTCCTAGCCTCATTGAATAGCTGAATTTAAACTTAATAACCCAAGAAATAGCTTCCCATTAACTAATGATTTACAGCCGGTGTTTGATACAGATAAAAGCAGAATAAATAAATAAGATGAAAGAAATAATAACAGTATTATAAAAGGCTTAGTTGCATCCCAAATGACACCCTATTCTCTACATAGTCCACTACTTTTGACCAGGGCTCACAGGGCTCTGGTTAAAAGTAGTGCACTAAATAGAAAATAGGGTGTCATTTTGGACACAACCTTTTATATAAAGGCTTCCCTTCTCTGTTTTCTTTCCTGTTTTCTTGTTAAGAGACTAGTGTCCCAAAATACCATCCCTTCTCCCAGTAGTTTAGTTACTGGCTTAAAGGGATACTTCAGGATGTTGGCCATTTTTATGCCTCTGCACCTTGTAGGGTCCATTCCCCGATGAATTGACGCTGTTCTGCACCAGACTAATTTCAGTATACCCTGTTCACCACACGGTCATTCTGCTACATGTTATTCAGTATACCCTGTTCACCACACGGTCAATATGCTGCATGTTATTCAGTATACCCTGTTCACCACACGGTCAATATGCTGCATGTTATTCAGTATACCCTGTTCACCACACGGTCAGTCTGCTGCATGTTATTCAGTATACCCTGTTCACCACACGGTCACTATGCTGGATGTACAACAGTCACACAGCTGCAGCCTTGTCCTGCTCTGAAGCCTTTACCCCGAGGCTCCATCATGTTGTATTTGACTTCTACAGTTCAACTATTAACGTTCAAGTTCCCTCTCTCCCTTTTCCCTTTTACAGGAGGTTTCCCAAGCATTCCTAGAGAGCCAGGTATTCCATAACCCCACCTTCAGATACAGTAACATTCAGGCTGCAGCCCAAACACCACCCAATTCCCTATTATAAGTGCACTACTTTTGACCCAGAGCCTTAGGCCTTCTTGACCTATGTGCCCTAGTCAAAAGTAGTGCACTATATGGTGAATAGGAGGCCATTTGGGACGTAGCCTGAGACATTGGCCAAAGCCAGACACATAGGATCATATGAACTCAGTTGACCCTCTGATCAGTGAGGGTGGTGGTGGGAAACATTACAGGTGGAAATACAGGTTGCCTCTTACTGCTGATCTGGGGTCAGATATCAAGTGCTCCCAAATGGCACCCTAATGCCTATAATAGTGCACTACTTTTCACCAGGACCCCTTGGGGTCATTTGGGATGCATGTATATGGTTATACTGTATAGTGTTCCCAAGGTCAAAGGTTATCCTGGGAGATACAGTTAGTTATCTGATCCTAGAGCTGTGGTTAAGAGGACAACTTCTACCTCAAGCACTGGCTAACCTTGTCTCCTCTCTCGCTCTCTCTCTCGCTCGCTCGCTCTCTCTCTCCAGGTGGACAGTGCTATGTCTCTGATCCAGGCAGCTAAGAACCTGATGAATACGGTGGTGTCCACGGTCAAAGCTAGCTACGTGGCTTCCACTAAGTACCAGAAGTCCATGGCCATGCAGTCCCTAAACATGCCTGCTATCTCCTGGAAGATGAAAGCCCCAGAGAAGAAACCCCTGGTCAAGAGAGAGAAGCAGGAAGATGGCTCCAACAACAAGGTAATGGGAATCATGTTAAAGCTGAGATCTTCTAAACTGGTCAGCATCTTGGTAAAAAAAAAAACAAGAGTACAAACTCTTCTGTTCTATCGCACATGCAATGTTGTCCGAGGGGGGGGGGGGCAGTTTCACCACTCAGGATTCCAGTTTTAATCACTTGTATAATCCCCTGCACAGTTGCCTGTCTGTGTCCAGGACACAGATTAAACATAGTCCTGGACTAAAAGTTTTCAATATAAACTCTCCGTTGAATATTTTTCTGGTCCAGAAAACCAACCCTATGTGTTCTTATTTATAAGTCTATTTTATTTCACCCTTTATTTTACTGGGTAAGTTGACTGAGAACACATTCTCATTTACAGCAACGACCTGGGGAATAGTTACAGGGGAGAGGAGGGGGATGAATGAGTCGGTGACCGTGACGGTATGAGGGACAGCTTGGGAATTTAGCCAGGACACCAGGGTTAACACCCCTACTCGTACAATGCCATGGGATCTTTAGTGACCACAGAGAGTCAGGACAACCCTTCAACATCCCATCTGAAAGATGGCACCCTACACAGGGCAATGTCCCCAATTACTGCCCTGGGGCATTGGGATATTTTATTTTAGATAAGAGGAAAGAGTGCTTCCTCCTGGCCCTCCGACACCACTTCCAGCAGCATCTGGTCTCCCATCCAAAGACTGACCAGGGACCGACCCTGCTTAGCTTCAGAGGCAAACCAACAGTGGGATACAGGGTGGTATGCTGCTGGATTTAATGATGCAGGGACACATTTCTGTGAGAACATACAATAAACTGTTATCATCTCTTCTCTTAGGTCAAGAGGTCATCCCACAAGAAACACAGCAACCCTGTCCAGGCCCTCAGCGAGTTCAAAGCCATGGATAGCATCTAGAGATGGAGTGGTCAGTCAGGGTGGTGAGAGGGAGGTGCAGCTAGAAGGTTGAGATGCTGATGGAGCGGTCAGTTAGGGTGGTGAGAGGGAGGTGGAGCTAGAAGGTTGAGATGCTGATGGAGCTGGCTAGATCAACTGTGATGTGTAGACGGTTGGAGCTTCTTTTTTAATCCAGTCAAAAAAGGGCGGGTTGAATGCATTTCTTATTTCCTTCCCTGGCCTAGTCCAGCTGTCTGGTTTGATGTGATGTTGCTATGCAGGCTCGCTAAGGTAGAACACTATACAGACGCCCTTAAGCTCACTCCTTCTCTACCAGTCTCTCTTTTTTTTCATTCAAACAATTGCATTCTGATAAGTCTCTAGCCTACTGTATAACTTCTCTACTGGAAAATAAGACAATTGGGGATGCAACTAGAGCAAGTAAAGGCTGTTTCTATTTCATGTGATTTTATTCCAGTGTTGGTATGAGATGGGACGGGTGGATTTCATTGATACTGTAAAATCTAATTCAGTTCAAAACGAATCATTTTGACCCTTGACCCTCTTATTTGAACCCCTGACCCCCAACTTGTGATGTGAGATACCCTGTGTATTTTTATACAATGACTTTCTACCGTGTTTTATGATTACGTGGATGGTGGGAGGGTGTTGGATGGTATTTCCGCTATGTGTTGTATATGATATGATGCAGTGTTGTGTAGGTGCGGATCAGATAGGCCTTTCCACTCGATGCAAACACATCTCTCTATCGCTTTATTAGTCTTGACTCAAGCAATAACTGGAGAACGTCTGGATGTCTAACTTTCTTTTCTCCATGGAGTTTTTTTTGGATAAATGTTTGTTTTTAGCTTTTTGATTAAAAAAGACAGATTTTTTTTTTTTTCATTCTCAATGTATTCTGCTAATCTAATAAAAGTTTGATATTATAATGTCGTTACCATTTAATACTTATTATAAACTGAATTGTCATAAATGTTTTATTTTCCCCTGTCGTTAACCAGGTTTTAAAGAGTAGTCTGAATGAGGTCTTGCGTCCCTCACTGTACGCAGCAAGCCAAAGCTAATAGAGAGAAGAGAAGCATTCTCTCCCAGCCTTCTGGTTTAATACGTAACACTAGCCCAGGGGGCTACACACACACACACACACACACAGAGACTCATTAAATTAGCTGACATACACACTCTGAGTGTGTGATAGGTCACAGTAAGGCTGTGGAGGGGGCCTGGGGGATAGACTGGGCTGTGGAGGGGGCCTGGGGAATAGACCGGGCTGGGGAATAGACCGGGCTGTGGAGGGGGCCTGGGGGAATAGACCGGGCTGTGGAGGGGGCCTGGGGGAATAGACCGGGCTGTAGAGGGGGCCTGGGGAATAGACCGGGCTGTGGAGGGGGCCTGGGGGAATAGACCGGGCTGTGGAGGGGGCCTGGGGGAATAGACCGGGCTGTGGAGGGGGCCTGGGGGAATAGACCGGGCTGTGGAGGGGGCCTGGGGGAATAGACTGGGCTGTGGAGGGGGCCTGGGGAATAGACTGGGCTGTGGAGGGGGCCTGGGGAATAGACCGGGCTGTGGAGGGGGCCTGGGGAATAGACCGGGCTGTGGAGGGGGCCTGGGGAATAGACCGGGCTGTGGAGGGGGCCTGGGGGAATAGACCGGGCTGTGGAGGGGGGCCTGGGGGAATAGACCGGGCTGTGGAGGGGCCTGGGGGAATAGACCGGGCTGTGGAGGGGGCCTGGGGGAATAGACCGGGCTGTGGAGGGGGCCTGGGGGAATAGACCGGGCTGTGGAGGGGGCCTGGGGGAATAGACCGGGCTGTGGAGGGGGCCTGGGGGAATAAACTGGGCTGTGGAGGGGGCCTGGGGAATAGACTGGGCTGTGGAGGGGGCCTGGGGAATAGACCGGGCTGTGGAGGGGGCCTGGGGAATAGACCGGGCTGTGGAGGGGCCTGGGGAATAGACCGGGCTGTAGAGGGGGCCTGGGGGAATAGACCGGGCTGTGGAGGGGGCCTGGGGGAATAGACCGGGCTGTGGAGGGGGCCTGGGGGAATAGACCGGGCTGTGGAGGGGGCCTGGGGGAATAGACCGGGCTGTGGAGGGAATAGACCGGGCTGTGGAGGGAATAGTCCGGGCTGTGGAGGGAATAGTCCGGGCTGTGGAGGGGGCCTGGGGGGATAGACCGGGCTGTGGAGGGGGCCTGGGGGGATAGACCGGGCTGTGGAGGGGGCCTGGGGGGATAGACCGGGCTGTGGAGGGGGCCTGGGGGGACAGACCGGGCTGTGGAGGGGGCCTGGGGGGATAGACCGGGCTGTGGAGGGGGCCTGGGGGAATAGACCGGGCTGTGGAGGGAATAGACCAGGAGGGGGAGAGGAGGGGAAGGGAGGAGGGGAAGAGGGAGAGGGAGAAGAGAGGAGGAGGAGGGGAAGAGAGGGGAGGAGGGGGAGAGGGAGGAGGAGGGGAAAGAGAGAGGAGGAGGAGGATGGGGGAAGAGAGGAGGTGGGAAAGGGAGAGAGGACTAGCGAGAAGCTTTTCCCATAAATTAGTTAAAGCAGTGGAAGGTTATGTGGGAGTGTTGGCTGTGATATTATCTTGTGGTTCCATCAGCATAGACTATATCGCATCCTATTTCCTTTATATCGCACTACTGGACCCTTGTTAAAAATAGTGTGCTTTGTAGGGAATAGGGTGCCATTTGGGATCATATAATAGCTCAGTAAAGTATGCATGGATGGTGGGTATTGTAGTGGGTTTATGTCTTTGAACCAGGGCCACTTTGGGTCTTCATGTTGAGATGCTTCAGCTTGTTTCTAAACACAGAGGCAGGTCACGTAGGGTTACGACAGATTGTTTTTGGTTTTAGGTTCTTTGAGCGTTACATTGGGCTGTGTGGTGTGAGATTTGGACTGGGTAGAGGGGTTTGAATGGATTCTGCTCGTGATAACAATCTCATTTTGTGGTGAGAGAATAAACCGGACTCCCAAATTCCACCCTGTTCCGTATATAGTGCACTACATTGGACCCCCCCCCCCCCAGGGAATAGTGTTATTTGGGACTTGCATTAGGAGTTACTGTAGCATCTGACATGGTAACGTATTGCTGTGGACATTCTATATAACACTTTGTTTTTTTGAGAGCTGGGAGGCGTCGTGGGGGTGGCGTTGTACCGCACCACTGTTTTACATATTCATGTTCCCAGCTTTCACTTCATGATGAATAAATGCTTCCCTGTCTGTCTGTCATTCTGCTACTGCTGCCTGTCTGTCGTTCTGCTACTGCTGTCTGTCTGTCGTTCTGCTACTGCCGTCTGTCTGTCGTTCTGCTACTGCCGCCTGTCTGCCGTTCTGCTGCTGCTGCCTGTCTGTCGTTCTGCTGCTGCTGCCGCCTGTCTGTCGTTCTGCTGCTGCTGCCGCCTGTCTGTCGTTCTGCTGCTGCTGCCGCCTGTCTGTCGTTCTGCTGCTGCCGTCTGCATTTCAAATTGTCCAAGTAGAAATCACACCTTTCCAAATGGTACCCAATAATCATTCCCATAGGACTCTGGTCTAAAGTAGTCCACTATATAGGGAACAGGGTGCCATTTGGGACACACAAGGTGTAGCATTTCTCATGCTGCACAGCCTCCAGTACAGCAGACGAACTTGTCATGTTATCAGGAATCACCTACAGCCAATATATTGAACACAACTTCCTTATTAGGATAGGAAAGTGAATGTCTTAACAGCCTGAAGTGATCAGTGGTGTAGATATACTGAAGAGAATCCTAACTATTACAAAAACCTGAAGTGATTTACTGACATGTTCAACTTCTCCCTGACTGAGTCTAATACCTACATGTTTAATGCAGACCACCATAGTCCCTGTGCACAAGGACACTAAGGTAACCTGCCTAAATGACTACCGACCCGTAGCACTCACGTCCGTAGCCATGAAGTGTTTTCAAAGGTTGGTCATGGCTCACATCAACACCATCATCCCAGACACACTAGACCCAATCCAATTCCCATTCCGCCCCAACAGATCCACAGACGACGCAATCTAAATCGCATTCCACACTGCCCTTTCCCACCTGGACAAAAATAACACCTGTGTGAGAATGCTGTTCATTGACTACAGCTCAGCGTTCAACACCATAGTAACCTCCAAGCTCATCACTAAGCTAAGGATCCTGGGACTAAACACCTCCCTCTGAAACTGGATCCTGGACTTCCTGCCGGGCCGCCCCCAGCTGGTGAGGGTAGGCTCGCAAGGGGTAGCAGATGACCTAAAGGCTCCTGAACAGCTTCTACCCCCAAGCCATAAGACTGCTGAACAATTAATCAAAATGGCCACCCAGACTATTTACATTGACCCACCTTTGTTTTGTACACTGCTGCTACTCGCTGTTTATTATCTATGCATAGTTACTTTACCCCTACCTACATGTACAAATTACCTCAACTAACAAGTACCCCCCACACACTGACTCGGTACCGGTACCCCCTGTATGTAGCCTCATTATTGTTAAGTTATTGTGATTATTTTAGTTTATTTAGTAAATATTTCTTAACTCTTCTTGAATTGCACTGTTGATTAAGGGCTTGTAAGTAACCATTTCACGGTAAAGTCTACACCTGTTGTATTCAGCATTTCACAGTAAAGTCTACACCTGTTGTATTTGGAGCATGTAACATAACATTTGATAGGAGTGTTGTAGACGTACAGGAGAGAATCCTGATTTTATTTCAATGACAGAGACGAGAGACACATGATCATCAAATCAAGAGATACATGAACACAATCGAAGGGAAGACTAAATCCCGAATGGCACCATATTCCCCATGTAGTGCACTACTTTTGACCAGAGCCCCATGGGAATGTAGTGCACTACTTTTGACCAGAGCCCCATGGGAATGTAGTGCACTACTTTCGACCAGAGCCCCATGGGAATGTAGTGCACTACTTTCGACCAGAGCCCCATGGGAATGTAGTGCACTAGTGTCCATAGAGCTGGGGCCGGTTCCCAATAGCGATGGAACTTAGGTTTACGAGTGTTTTAACGATGCGTCTTTCCTACAACGGCCTGAAGATGTAACATGTTACCCAGAACAACATGCAGAGAGAACGGTCGTTGGAGCATGTGTCCATACTCCTGGATCAACTTCCTCCCTTCAAATCTTTCCTTAATTAACAACATTATTTCACAATACTGACCATGGATCAGCTCCCAGAGAGAGACGTCTTATTCTAATGCTTTCCCAATAATAAACAAAGTCACCAATTTGACGCATTACGCACGTTGGGCTACACATGAAATATATTGAGAAATTACAGACAGTAGGCCTATGAGTAGCAAAAATAGAATGGAAGTGATTGAACATGAAATGTATTTCAATATAACTGAAATACTGTTTCTTTGCTTATATTTTAATGTAGTCATCTCGGTTTTCATTTGAAGCGTATTTTTATACGTTGCTTGTTTTGTATCAATTACAGAAACGTTGACATCTTTGTTTGTACTCCTCTCTGTACTGAAATGTTCAGTGGTCACAGAGACGGATAAGCCATGTGATTTATATGTTTAGCGGAGATCTTCTGTGTATAAAAGTGATTGCTGGAGGGTAAATGAGCATCTAGCGATGCACTCTGCTGTTCTGGTCTGAGGCAGGCGTTGGATTATGAGCGTTTTCAAGTCCAATGTTAACTGTTTTAGGAAATGACTTGGAGATTTAACGGTGTTCCCACCAAGGTTTTAACAGTGAACTTAGACTGAAGATGCTTTTGGGAAACCAGGCCCAGAACCCTATGGGTAACTAACACTAGCCCTATGGGTAACTAACACTAGCCCTATGGGTAACTAACACTAGCCCTATGGGTAACTAACACTAGCCCTATGGGTAACTAACACTAGCCCTATGGGTAACTAGCCCTATGGGTAACTAACCATATGGGTAACTAACCATAACCCTATGGGTAACTAAGCATAACCCTATGGGTAACTAACCATAACCCTATGGGTAACTAACCATAACCCTATGGGTAACTAACCCTAGCCCTATGGGTAACTAGCCTTATGGGTAACTAGCCCTAACCCTATGGGTAACTCGCACTAACCCTATGGGTAACTAACCCTATGTGTAACTAGCCCTGTGGGTAACTAACCCTAGCCCTGTGGGTAACTAACCCTAGCCCTGTGGGTAACTAGCCCTAGCCCTATGGGCCCTGGTCAGAAGTAGAGCTATATGGAATAGGCTGCCATATGGGAAGTTGTTTGTTTCCCCCACTGGGCAAACACATGAATTAAAGGATTACAGTGTTCTTTATAGGACAGTGAACCTACACAACTAACAGGCTATTAAATGAACCAGTCCCCACAGCGATTGGCCTAACGCTCAGATGGCTCGTTATATACACTGAAATGGAGAGTCGTTGGTCAACTGTTTCTCTTCATTCTCTTTCAGTATCTACATTCTCTCATAACTAACCCTTAGCCTCCCCCTTTCTCTCTGTCCCCCTCTCCGTTCCTCCACACGCCCTCCCTCCGCTCGCCCCTCTCTCTCCCTCCCTCCGCTCCCCTTTGTCCATCCCTCCCTCTTTTTCTCTCCGCTCCCCTCCCTCTGCTCCCCTCCCTCTGCTCCCCTCCCTCTGCTCCCCTCCCTCTGCTCTGCTCCCCTCCCTCTCTCTCCCTCCCTTCCTCCCTCTTTCTGACACATTACTCTTCTCTTCCTGATCTTTCTCCTGACATCTCATTACTCATCTCATCTCTTCCTGATCTTTCTCCTGACATCTTATTACTCATCTCTTCTCTTCCTGATCTTTCTCCTCACATCTCATTACTCTTCTCTTCCTGATCTTTCTCCTGACATCTCATTACTCTTCTCTTCCTGACCTTTCTCCTGACATCCTCACATCTTAAAAAGGAAACCCATCTCAGAGGGAAATGAGGAGAGGCGGGAGAGGAGAGGCGGAACGGAGCGACTATGATCTCTGAGGGGAAAGAGCACAGTAGACACGACATCTATAAAATATACTGTTTGACTTTGACAGCTGAGGCAAGGCAACCACTGTTAGAATTCCTTCTCTCTCCCCTCTCTCTTTGTCTCTCTGTGTCTGTCTTTCGGTCTCTCGCTCTCTCTAGGTGCCAGTAGAAAAAGGTGAAAGGTCTCATTCTTGATTGGTAGAGTACTGCATGTACCTTTTCTGGCGAATACAGTGAAGAGAACATCCAGAGATGTGATGACGTAGGCTGTGTCCCAGATGATACACTATCCTCTATGGACCCTGGTCAGAAGTAGTGCATTACGTAACAGAGCCCTATGAGCCCTGGTCAAAAGTATTGCACTACCGTAATTTCCGGACTATTAAGCGCACCTGAATATTAGCCGCACCCACTGAATTTAATTATTTATTTATTTTTGAACATAAATAAGCCGCACATGTCTATAAGCCGCAGGTGCCTACCGGTACATTGAAACAAATGAACTTTACACAGGCTTTAACAAAACACGGCTTGTAACAAAAATAAATAGGCTTTAACGAAACACGGCTTGTAACAAAAAATAAAAAATTTGCAGTAAGCTTTAGTTGCCTTTTTGCACTGAGTCAATTCCTCACGCTGCTGTTTCCAACGTCTTATCATCAACTCATTAAGACCAAGCTCCCGTACAGCAGCTCTATTTCCTTTTCCAACAGCCAGATCAATCGCCTTCAACTTGAAAGCTGCATCATATGCATTTCTCCGTGTCTTTGCCATGATGAGGGTGACAAAATGACTACCGTAATCAGAATGATGGGAAGTTTGAGAGCGCTCAATTTAATCTAAACAGTAAACAAAAAAGTTGTTTGACCTTAACCCGTTCGGCAATTTCATTGGTCTAATGAAAGCTTCATGCCGCCAAAAAACTGAGCACGTCACAGAATGTTTTTTTGAAAAAAAAATTGAAAGTGGGGAAAAATCCATATATTAGCCGCGTCATTGTTTAAGCCGCGAGGTTCAAAGCGTGGGAAAAAAAGTTGCGGCTTATAGTCCGGAATTTACGGAACATAGGGAATACGGTGCTGTTTGGGACACAACCATAGTGATAGTAGATAATAGAACAGTACCGTGCTTTACCTCAGAACCCCCACTGCTATTTGCTCTCTTCCATGTTCTCTGTGTCCCTCAGTCCATCGTGTTGTTCTCTGTGTCCCTCAGTCCATCGTGTTGTTCTCTGTGTCCCTCAGTCCACCGTGTTGTTCTCTGTGTCCCTCAGTCCACCATGTTGTTCTCTGTGTCCCTCAGTCCACCGTGGTGTTCTCTGTGTCCCTCAGTCCACCGTGGTGTTCTCTGTGTCCCTCAGTCCACCGTGGTGTGTTGGCCTCTTATGCTTGAATGAAGTGTGATCAAAATGCTGCCTGACAGTTTAATCAAGAGTTTTTCTAGAAGATTCCCATCATTTTGTGTTGGTTGGGGGGAGGGGTGTCTTGGCAGGAGACCTGTATTAACAGTAGGCCCCGCTCTGATACCTGTATTAACGATAGGCTTGGCCGCTGTTTTAACAATATGCTTGGCCCCTGTGTTAACAATAGGCTTGGCCCCTGTGTTAACGATAGGCTTGGCCATCTCCGCCATAGGCATTCCTGTCTCCTCTGTAGCTGAATATATAAGGCACCACCTCCCTCATAGGCATCCCTGTCTCCTCTGTAGCTGAATATATACAGAAACACCTCCGCCATAGGCATTCCTGTCTCTGTAGCTGAATATATACAGAAACACCTCCCCCCATAGACATTCCTGTCTCCTCTGTAGCTGAATATATACAGAAACACCTCCGCCATAGGCATTCCTGTCTCTGTAGCTGAATATATACAGGAACACCTCCCCCATAGACATTCCTGTCTCCTCTGTAGCTGAATATATATATACAGAAACACCTCCGCCATAGGCATTCCTGTCTCCTCTGTAGCTGAATATATTCAGAAACACCTCCCCATAGGCATTTGTCTCCTCTGTAGCTGAATATATACAGAAACACCTCCCCCATAGGCATTCCTGTCTCCTCTGTAGCTGAATATATACAGAAACACCTCCCCCATAGACATCCCTGTCTCTGTAGCTGAATATATACAGAAACACCTCCCTCATAGGCATCCCTGTCTCCTCTGTAGCTATTGTCACTTGTTTTCTTCTTGAGTATTCAAGGTCTTTATTAAGAGAGAGACACGCATTTTGTTTTCAGTGATAACACTAGTATCTACACACTTAAGATATCTTGAGAAACACTTGATGCTTCATTCCAGACCTGTATGTGCTTGAACTTACAAAGTACATCCCAAATGGAACCCTATTCTGCTAAGTGCCCTGGTCAACAGTAATACTCTGTATCAGGAACAGGTTGCCATTGGGAGATGTCCGGTGTTCCACAGCATCACTGCACAGGGATCTCTCAAAAGCTCTGTGGGAGAACATGAATAGCCAGAGACAGGAAGTTAAAAGGTTTGTCATCTGCTGTTTAGTTTTTCACATTCATCCCTGTCTACCAAAGTGTCAGTGATTCTGTTTTCATTCACATCAGTGAACTGGTTTAAGAGGCTGAGAGCTGTTTTCATTCACATCACTGAACTGGTTTAAGAGGCTGAGAGCTGTTTTCATTCACATCACTGAACTGGTTTAAGAGGCTGAGAGCTGTTTTCATTCACATCACTGAACTGGTTTAAGAGGCTGAGAGCTGTTTTCATTCACATCACTGAACTGGTTTAAGAGGCTGAGGTACTGATGTGGGTGTGAATGCTGTTTTCAGATGCACTGTAGGAATATCAAACTAAAAAGGACCAATCAGCTCACATCACTTTCTCTCTTCACCATTTGGTTTATTTCTGTGTCTTCCACAGATTCTTTATTTAACATCCCCAGTATTCAGACTGTGTCATGGTTCTGACCTAGTCATCTCTATATTCATTACAAGTCAACACAAGGCTTGCTGAACAAACCGTCCTTTTCAAACAGAATGCTTTCTATCCAGCAGTCTGTGTGTGAGCTGTAAGTTATATGATCCCATAAATTGGATTACTCCTGTGTCTCGTTATAAATGACATGGGAGGAAATGTGTTCCTCAGTCAGGCTGATTCTGTAGTAAGACACCTATAGCAGCTCTAGTACTAGACCACGGTGTGTCTGCTGCAGGGCTGGCGGTGTGTCTGCTGCAGGGCTGGCGGTGTGTCTGCTGCAGGGCTGGCGGTGTGTCTGCTGCAGGGCTGGCGGTGTGTCTGCTGCAGGGCTGAAGCCTGAACAGCTTCAAAGCACCTTGGCATAGATTATATAAGTGTCTGGAACTCTACTGAAGAGATGCGACACCATTCTTCCACGAGAAATTTCATAATTTGGTGTTTTGTTGATGGTGGTGGAAAATGCTGTCTCAGGCGCCGCTCCAGAAACTCCCATAAGTGTTCATTTAGGTTGAGATCTGGTGTCTGAGACGGCCTTGGCATATGGGTTACATGGTTTTCATGCTCATCAAACCATTCAGTGACCACTCATACCCTGTGGATGGGGGCATTGTCATCCTATGGGGGCATAGCCATGGTAACCAAAATAATGTCCTTCCCAGGATTTTTATACATGACCCCAAGCATGATGTTAATTGATTGATTAACTCAGGAACCACATCTGTTTTAGAAGCACCTGCTTTCAATATACTTGGTATCTCTCATTTACTCAGCTGTTTCTATTGTTTGGTCAGTTACCTGTATGTATCATGTTTAATGAAACTATTCTCCCACGGGGAACTACACTCAGCTGTTTCTGTTGTTTGGTCAGTTACCTGTCTGTATCATGTTTAATGAAACTTCTCCCACGGGGAACTACACTCAGCTGTTTCTGTTGTTTGGTCAGTTACCTGTCTGTATCATGTTTAATGAAACTATTCTCCCACGGGGAACTACACTCAGCTGTTTCTGTTGTTTGGTCAGTTACCTGTATGTATCATGTTTAATGAAACTTCTCCCACGGGGAACTACACTCAGCTGTTTCTGTTGTTTGGTCAGTTACCTGTCTGTATCATGTTTAATGAAACTATTCTCCCACGGGGAACTACACTCAGCTGTTTCTGTTGTTTGGTCAGTTACCTGTATGTATCATGTTTAATGAAACTATTCTCCCACGGGGAACTACACTCAGCTGTTTCTGTTGTTTGGTCAGTTACCTGTATGTATCATGTTTAATGAAACTTCTCCCACGGGGAACTACACTCAGCTGTTTCTGTTGTTTGGTCAGTTACCTGTCTGTATCATGTTTAATGAAACTATTCTCCCACGGGGAACTACACTCAGCTGTTTCTGTTGTTTGGTCAGTTACCTGTCTGTATCATGTTTAATGAAACTATTCTCCCACGGGGAACTACACTCAGCTGTTTCTGTTGTTTGGTCAGTTACCTGTACTTCCGGATGCTGGAGTGAGTGGTCGTGCTGCACCTCGCTCCACGGGTAATATTACATTTCATTACATTACATTGGAACGATTTGATTAGTGTATTGTTAGCTAGCTACATAGTTGTATCTGCTGTCTTTGTATCAAGGATAAAGGTGTAGCTCTGAGGAACTAACAAGGTTAGCTAGCCAGCTGTATTCGTTCGTTCGCGCTGTTTTTGAAACGGTGTCAACACCATAACACCACAGCCACTGCTAGCTAGCCAACTTTACCAATTAGCAGTACTGTATAAACTATATACATTCCAACGGAATGATTTGACTAGCGTAATATTAGCTAGCTACATAGTTGTCTTTGTATCAAGATAAAGTCGTAGTACAGAGTAACTATCGAGGTTAGCTAGCCAGCTACATTTTCTAACATAGTCTACAAAGCGCCCACTGCTAGCTAGCTAACCCTACCAGCTAGCTGTATCATTTTTAGTCAATAAGATTTTTGCAACGTAAGCTTTTCTGAACATTCGAGAGGTGTAGGCCACTTGTGTAGCTAGCAGGACTGACTTTGTGTTAGCTAGCCAACGTTTAATTACTTCTGCGTTATGAACTAGACACGGACACGAATGATCCATTGGTAGCTTGTTGTTACCAAGTATTGGTGCTAGCCATGTGTTATAGGATGCTAGCATGCTAGTTAGCTACGGCGTCATAGGACACGGTGCACTAGGTGGGTTTTCACGGAAGAATACTGTACCAAGTTATCTAGCGGATAAACTAAGTTTTAGCCTATTCCTGGAAACATTGAACCACTGTAGTTTACATCAATTTTAATTTCTAGTGGTAGCTAGAAAAGTTATATTTTAGCGTTTTAGTGTTTCAGTGAATTGTTAGTGAGGGAGGCCCTGCTCTCTCGCTTCCCCAGTTGTTTAGTTAATTTTCATGCCAATCTCCTTTCCATTAGCGTAGCCTCTCCTGTAGCCTATCAACTATGTGTCGGTCTATCCCTGTTCTCTCCTCTCTGCACAGGCCATACAAACGCTTCACATCGCGTGGCCGCTGCCACTCTAACCTGGTGGACCCAGCGCGCACGACCCACGTGGAGTTCCAGGTCTCCGGCAGCCTCTGGAACTGACGGTCTGCGGCCAACAAGGCAGAGTTCATCTCAGCCTATGCTACCCTCCAGTCCCTCGACCTCTTGGCGACACAGGGAACATGGATTAACACAGAAAACACTGCTACTCCTACTGCTCTCTCCTCGTCCGACCACGTGTTCTCGCACACCTCGAGAGCATCTGGTCAGCGGGGTGGTGGCACTGGAATCCTCATCTCTCCCAAGTGGACATTCTCTCTTTCTCCCCTGACCCATCTGTCTATCTCCTCATTTGAATTCCATTTGAATTCCATGCTGTCACAATCACTAGCCCATTCAAGCTTAACATCCTTACCATTCATCGCCCTCCAGGCCCCATTGGAGAGTTCATCAATGAGCTTGACGCCTTGATAAGTTCCTTTCCTGAGGATGGCTCACCCCTCACAGTTCTGGGTGACTTTAACCTCCCTACGTCTACCTTTGACTCATTTCTCTCTGCCTCCTTCTTTCCACTCCTCACCTCTTTTGACCTCACCCTCTCACCGTCCCCCCCTACTCACAAGGCAGGCAATACGCTTGACCTCATCTTCACTAGATGCTGTTCTTCTACTAATCTCACTGCAACTCCCCTCCAAGTCTCCGATCACTACCTTGTATCTTTTTCCCTCTCGCTCTCCTCCAACACTACTCACTCTGCCCCTACTCAGATGGTATTGTGCCGTCGCAACCTTCGCTCTCTCTCTCTCCTGCTACTCTCTCCTCTTCCATCCTATCATCTCTTCCCTCTGCTCAACCCTTCTCCAACCAATCTCCTGATTCTGCCTCCTCAACCCTCCTCTCCTCCCTTTCTGCATCCTTTGACTCTCGATGTCCCCTATCCTCCCGACCGGCTCGGTCCTCCCCTCCTGCTCCGTGGCTTGACGACTCATTGCGAGCTCACAGAACAGGGCTCCGGGCAGCCGAGCGGAAATGGAGGAAAACTAGCCTCCCTGCGGACTCCCTCCTCTCTACATTTTCCTCCTCTGTTTCTGCTGCTAAAGCCACTTTCTACCACTCTAACTTCCAAGCATCTGCCTCTAACCCTAGGAAGCTCTTTGCCACCTTCTCCTCCCTCCTGAATCCTCCTCCCCCCCTCCGCCCTCTCTGCGGATGACTTCGTCAACCATTTTGAAAAGAAGGTCAACGACATCCGATCCTTGTTTGTTAAGTCAAACGACACCGCTGGTCCTGCTCACATTGCCCTACCCTATGCTTTGACCTCTTTCTCCCCTCTCTCTCCAGATGAAATCTTGCGTCTTGTGACGGCCGGCCGCCCAACAACCTGCCCGCTTGACCCTATCCCCTCCTCTCTTCTCCAGACCATTTCCGGAGACCTTCGCCCTTACCTCACCTCGCTCATCAACTCATCCTTGACCGCTGGCTATGTCCCTAACGTCTTCAAGAGAGCGAGAGTTGCACCCCTTCTCAAAAAAACCTACACTCGATCCCTCCGATGTCAACAACTACAGACCAGTATCCCTTCTTTCTTTTCTCTCCAAAACTCTTGAACGTGCTGTCCTTGGCCAGCTCTCCTGCTATCTCTCTCAGAATGACCTTCTCGATCCAAATCAGTCAGGTTTCAAGGCTGGTCATTCAACTGAGACTGCTCTTCTCTGTGTCACGGAGGCTCTCCGCACTGCTAAAGCTAACTCTCTCTCCTCTGCTCTCATCCTTCTAGACCTATCTGCTGCCTTTGATACTGTGAACCATCAGATCCTCCTCACCACCCTCTCCGAGTTGGGTATCTCCGGTGCGGCTCACTCTTGGATTGCGTCCTACCTGACAGGTCGCTCCTACCAGGTGGCGTTGCGAGAATCCGTCTCCGCACCACGTGCTCTCACCACTGGTGTCCCCCAGGGCTCAGTTCTAGGCCCTCTCCTATTCTCGCTATACACAAAGTCACTTGGCTCTGTCATATCCTCACATGGTCTCTCCTATCATTGCTACGCAGACGACACACAATTAATCTTCTCCTTTCCCCCTTCTGATAACCAGGTGGCGAATCGCATCTCTGCATGTCTGGCAGACATATCAGTGTGGATGACGGATCACCACCTCAAGCTGAACCTCGGCAAGACGGAGCTGCTCTTTCTCCTGGGGAAGGACTGCCCTTTCCATGATCTCGCCATCACGGTGGACAACTCCATTGTGTCCTCCTCCCAGAGTGCTAAGAGCCTCGGCGTGACCCTGGACAACACCCGCTAACATCAAGGCGGTGACCCGATCCTGTAGGTTCATGCTATACAACATTCGCAGAGTACGACCCTGCCTTACACAGGAAGCGGCGCAGGTCCTAATCCAGGCACTTGTCATCTCCCGTCTGGATTACTGCAACTCCCTGTTGGCGGGGCTCCCTGCCTGTGCCATTAAACCCCTACAACTCATCCAGAACGCCGCAGCCCGTCTGGTGTTCAACCTTCCCAAGTTCTCTCACGCACCCCGCTCCTCCGCACACTCCACTGGCTTCCAGTTGAAGCTCGCATCTGCTACAAGACCATGGTGCTTGCCTACGGAGCTGTGAGGGGAACGGCACCTCCGTACCTTCAGGCTCTGATCAGGCCCTACACCCAAACAAGGGCACTGCGTTCGTCCACCTCTGGCCTGCTGGCCCCCCTACCACTGCGGAAGCACAGTTCCCGCTCAGCCCAGTCAAAACTGTTCGCTCCTCTGGCACCCCAATGGTGGAACAAGCTCCCTCACGACGCCAGGACAGCGGAGTCAATCACCACCTTCCGTAGACACCTGAAACCCCACCTCTTTAAGGAATACCTGGGATAGGATAAAGTAATCCTTCTAACCCCCCCCACCCTCCCCTACAAAAAAGATATAGATGTACTATTGTAAAGTGGTTGTTCCACTGGATATCATAAGGTGAAGGCAGCAATTTGTAAGTCGCTCTGGATAAGAGCGTCTGCTAAATGACGTAAATGTAATGTTTAATGAAACTATTCTCCCACGGGGAACTACACTCAGCTGTTTTTAGTAGAACAGTAATTAGTGCTGTGGTATTGACCTTTCAATCTTCCTCTCCGTTTATCTCTTTAACCTGTTGGGTCTAGGGGGCAGCATTTGCACGTCTGGATAAAAAAAATGTACCCGATTTAATCTGGTTACTAATCCTACCCAGTAACTAGAATATGCATATACTTATTATATATGGATAGAAAACACTCTAAAGTTTCCAAAACTGTTTGAATGGTGTCTGTGAGTATAACAGAACTCATTTGGCAGGCAAAACCCTGAGACATTTTCTGACAGGAAGTGGATACCTGATGTGTTGTATTGACTTTAAACCTATCCCATTGAAAAACACAGGGGTTTAGGAATATTTTGGCACTTCCTATTGCTTCCACTAGATGTCACCAGCCTTTACAAAGTGTTTTGAGTCTTCTGGAGGGAGATCTGACCGAACAAGAGCCATGGAACGGTGATGTCCCATTAGACACCTGGCGCGCTACTTCATGTTGGGTACCCTCGTTCCAATACGTTATAAAAGACTATGCATTCGTCCACCTTGAATATTATTCATGTTCTGGTTAAAAAAGGCCCTAATGATTTATGCTATACAACGTTTGACATGTTTGAACGAACGGAAATATATTTTTCCCCTCGTTCATGACGAGAAGTCCGGCTGGCTTACATCATGTGCTAACGAGACGGAGATTTTTGGACATAAATGATGAGCTTTTTTGAACAAAACTACATTCGTTATGGACCTGTGATACCTGGAAGTGACATCTGATGAAGAGAATCAAAGGTAATGGATTATTTACATAGTATTTTCGATTTTAGATCTCCCCAACATGACGTCTAGTCTGTATCGCAACGCGTATTTTTCTGGGCACAGTGCTCAGATTATTGCAAAGTGTGATTTCCCAGTAAGGTTATTTTTAAATCTGGCAAGTTGATTGCGTTCAAAAGATGTAAATCTATAATTCTTTAAATGACAATATAATATTTTACCAATGTTTTCTAATTTTAATTATTTAATTTGTGACGCTGACTTGACTGCCGGTTATTGGAGGGAAACGATTTCCTCAACATCAATGCCATAGTAAAACGCTGTTTTTGTATATAAATATCAACTTGATAGAACTAAAAATGCATGCATTGTCTAACATAATGTCCTAGGAGTGTCATCTGATGGAGATTGTAAAAGGTTAGTGCATCATTTTAGCTGGTTTTATGGTTTTGGTGACCCTGTCTTTGACTTGACAAAACATTACACACAACTCTTGTAAATGTACTGTCCTAACATACTCTAAATTTATGCTTTCGCCATAAAACCTTTTTGAAATCGTAAAACGTGGTTAGATTAAGGAGATGTTTATCTTTCAAATGGTGTAACATAGTTGTATTTTTGAAAAATTTGAATTTTGACATTTATTTGGATTCAAATTTGCCGCTCTTGAAATGCACCTGCTGTTGATGGAGTGCACCACGGGTGGCACGCTAGCGTCCCACCTAGCCCCAAGAGGTTAAGCTAACCTCCCTTCTCGTCGCTCAGCCTGTAGGAGCGATCTGTGATATGTCTCGTGGTAACCTGTTCCTTACAAAGGGCCCTGGTATAGAGTAGAGGTCGACCGATTAATCGGAATGGCCAATTAATTAGGGCCGATTTCTAGTTTTCATAACAATCGGTAATCGGTATTTTTGGACACCGATTTGCCAATTTGTATTTTATTTTTTAAATATTTTTTTTAATACTCCTTTATTTAACTAGGCAAGTCAGTTAAGAACACATTCTTATTTTCAATGGCGGCCTAGGAACGGTGGGTTAACTGCCTTGTTCAGGGGCAGAACGACAGATTTTTACCTTGTCAGCTTGGGGATTCGTTTTTGCAACCTTCTGGTTACTAGTCCAACGCTCTAACCACCTGCCTTACATTGCACTCCACGAGTAGACTGCATGGCACGCTGACTACCTGTTATGCGAGGGCAGCAAGAAGCCAAGGTAAGTTGCTAGCTAGCATTAAACTTATCTTATAAAAAACAATCAATCTTAACATAATCACTAGTTAACTACACATGGTTGATGATATTACTAGTTTATCTAGCGTGTCCTGCGTTGCATGTCAATTTCTCATTGAATCACAGCCTACTTCGACAAACGGGTGATGCGCATTTGCAAAAAAAGTACTGTCGTTGCACCAATGTACCTAACCATAAACATCAATGCCTTTCTTTAAAATCAGTACACAAGTATATATTTTTAAACCTGCATATTTAGTTAATATTGCCTGCTAATATGAATTTCTTATAACTAGGGAAATTGTGTCACTTCTCTTGCGTTCCGTGCAAGCAGTCAGGGTATATGCAGCAGTTTGGGCCGCCTAGCTCATTGCGAACTGTGTGAAGTCCATTTATTCCTAACAAAGGCCGTAATTAATAACATTGAAGGTTGTACAATGTAACAGCAATATTTAGACTTAGGGATGCCATCCATTAGATAAAATACGGAACAGTTCCGTATTTCACTGAAAGAATAAACGTTTTGTTTTCGAAATGATAGTTTCCGGATTCGACCATTTTAATGTCCAAAGGCTCGTATTTCTGTGTTTATTATGTTATAATTAAGTCAATGATTTGATAGAGTAGTCTGACTGAGCGATGGTAGGCACCAGCAGGCTTGTAAGCATTCATTCAAACAGCACTTTCGTGCGTTTGCCAGCAGCTCTTTGCAATGCTTCAAGCATTGCGCTGTTTATGACTTCAAGCCTATCAACTCCCGAGATTAGGCTGGTGTAACCGATGTGAAATGGCTAACTAGTTAGCGGGGTGCGCGCTAATAGCGTTTCAAACGTCACTCGCTCTGAGACTTGGAGTAGTTGTTCCCCTTGCTCTGCATGGGTAACGCTGCTTCGAGGGTGCCTGTTGTCGATGTGTTCCTGGTTCGAGCCCAGGAAGGAGCGAGGAGAGGGACGGAAGCTATACTGTTACACTGGCAATACTAAAGTGCCTATAAGGACATCCAATAGTCAAAGGTATATGAAATACAAATCGTAAAGAGAGAAAAAGTCCTAATAATTCCTATGATAACTACAACCTAAAACGTCTTACCTGGGAATATTGAAGACTCATGTTAAAAGGAACCACCAGCTTTCATATGGTCTCATGTTCTGAGCAAGGAACTTAAATATTAGCTTTTTTACATGGCACATATTACACTTTTACTTTCTTCTCCAACACTTTGTTTTTGCATTATTTAAACCAAATTGAACATGTTTCATTATTTAATGTATTATTTTAAATTAAAATAAGTGTTCATTCAGTATTGTTGTAATTCAAATTATTACAAATAACTGTTAAAAAAATCGGCCGCCTAATCGGTATCGGGTTTTTTGGTCCTCCGATAACCGGTATCGGCGTTGAAAAATCATATTCGGTCAACCTCTAGAGTAGTCCACAAAATAGGTAACAGGGCCCTGGTCTAGAGTCGTGTGCTATGTAGGGAACAGGGCCCTGGTCTAGAGTAGTGTGCTATGTAGGGAACAGGGCCCTGGTCTAGAGTAGTGTGCTATGTAGGGAACAGGGCCCTGGTCTAGAGTAGTGTGCTATGTAGGGAACGGGGCCCTGGTCTAGAGTAGTGTGCTATGTAGGGAACAGGCCCTGGTCTAGAGTAGTGTGCTATGTAGGGAACAGGCCCTGGTCTAGACCAGGGCCCTATTCCCTACAGAGTGCACTACTCTACATCCTGTCTGTTAACTACTGAGAGACTGTCGGTGGCTGGCCATCCTGTCTGTTAACTACTGAGAGACTGTCGGTGGCTGGCCATCCTGTCTGGTCACTACTGAGAGACAGTCGGTGGCTGGCCATCCTGTCTGGTCACTACTGAGAGACTGTCGGTGGCTGGCCATCCTGTCTGGTCACTACTGAGACTGTCGGTGGCTGGCCATCCTGTCTGTTAACTACTGAGACACTGTCGGTGGCTTGCCATCCTGTCTGTTAACTGCTGAGAGACTGTCAGTGGCTGGCCATCCTGTCTGGTCACTACTGAGAGACTGTCGGTGGCTGGCCATCCTGTCTGGTCACTACTGAGAGACTGTCGGCGGCTGTCTGGTCACTACTGAGAGACTGTCGGTGGCTGGCCATCCTGTCTGTTAACTACTGAGAGACTGTCGGTGGCTGGCCATCCTGTCTGTTAACTACTGAGAGACTGTCGGTGGCTGGCCATCTTGTCTGTTAACTACTGAGAGACTGTCGGTGGCTGGCCATCCTGTCTGTTAACTACTGAGACACTGTCGGTGGCTGGCCATCCTGTCTGTTAACTGCTGAGAGACTGTCAGTGGCTGGCCATCCTGTCTGGTCACTACTGAGAGACTGTCGGTGGCTGGCCATCCTGTCTGGTCACTACTGAGAGACTGTCGGTGGCTGTCTGGTCACTACTGAGAGACTGTCGGTGGCTGGCCATCCTGTCTGTTAACTACTGAGAGACTGTCGGTGGCTGGCCATCCGGTCTGTTAACAAGCTGAGAGACTGTCGGTGGCTGGCCATCCTGTCTGTTAACTACTGAGAGACTGTCGGTGGCTGGCCATCCTGTCTGTTAACTACTGAGAGACTGTTGGTGGCTGGCCATCCTGTCTGTTAACTACTGAGAGACTGTCGGTGGCTGGCCATCCTGTCTGTTAACTACTGAGAGACTGTCGGTGGCTGGCCATCCTGTCTGTTAACTGCTGAGAGACTGTCAGTGGTTGACCATTCTGTCTGTTAACTACTGAGAGACTGTCGGTGGCTGGCCATCCTGTCTGTTAACTACTGAGAGACTGTCAGTGGCTGGCCATCCTGTCTGGTCACTACTGAGAGACTGTCAGTGGCTGGCCATCCTGTCTGGTCACTACTGAGAGACTGTCGGTGGCTGGCCATCCTGTCTGGTCACTACTGAGAGACTGTCGGTGGCTGTCTGGTCACTACTGAGAGACTGTCGGTGGCTGTCTGGTCACTACTGAGAGACTGTCGGTGGCTGTCTGGTCATTACTGAGAGAATGTCGGTGGCTGGCCATCCTGTCTGGTCACTACTGAGAGACTGTCGGTGGCTGGCCATCCTGTCTGCACTATGTGTGCAAAGCTGTCATCAAGGCAAAGGGTGGCTACTTTGAAGAATCTAAAATATATTTTGATTTGTTTAACGTTTTTTTGGTTACTACATGATTCCATGTGTTATTTCATAGTTTTGAAGTCTTCACTATTATTTTACAATGTAGAAAATAGTTAAAAAAAAAACTGGAATGAGTAGTTTTGTCCAAACTTTTGACTGGTACTGTATATGGACAAAATCATCATGGTGCTTTTTGATGCCAAGTTTACAAACATTGGTTGTGGTAAGTATAATATAAACTTTGGTATCATTATGGTAAGGCGGGAATTAAGTATAGCCAGTTATTGCTTAGCAGATCATTAAAATAAAAGAGAGAATATAATATCTATTGTTTTACAGGAAACTCACTCTGTAGATGAGGTTGGGAGAAATATATTTTGTCGCGGGCTAAGAAACTCAAAAGGTTTGACTGTATTAACAACAATGTTTATATGATTGTGCAAACTGATCGTCAAGGAAGATGGATCCTTTTAAAAATGTTATTGGACCAAAAACAGATCTTGATAATTAATCTATATGGGCCAAATGATCCACACTTATTAGAATATATATATATATTGAGCTCACAAGCAACGAATTAATCTATTATTATGGTGGGAGATTTTAATGCTCTTTTAAGTACATCCATGGATCGTAAAGAAATCACACTACAGACTATCACCCTCTTAATGAAATCACAAATATCATAATATATTATGGAGGTTTAATATCCTATCCTAGTGAGATATACATGGAGGTTTAACATCCTGACCTAGAGAGATATACATGGAGGAGGTTTAATAGCCTGACCTAGTGAGATCTACATGAAGGAGGTTTAATATCCTGACCTTGTGAGATATACACGGAGGAGGTTTAATATCCTGACCTAGTGAGATATACACGGAGGAGGTTTAATATCCTGACCTAGTGAGATATACACGGAGGAGGTTTAATATCCTGACCTAGTGAGATATACACGGAGGAGGTTTAATATCCTGACCTAGTGAGATATACACGGAGGAGGTTTAATATCCTGACCTAGTGAGATATACACGGAGGAGGTTTAATATCCTGGCCTAGTGAGATATACACGGAGGAGGTTTAATATCCTGGCCTAGTGAGATATACACGGAGGAGGTTTAATGTCCTGACCTAGTGAGATATACACGGAGGAGGTTTAATATCCCGACCTAGTGAGATATACATAAAGGTTTAATATCCTGACCTAGTGAGATATACACAGAAGTTTAATATCCTGACCTAGTGAGATATACACGGAGGAGGTTTAATATCCTGACCTAGTGAGATATACATGGAGGAGGTTTAATATCCTGACCTAGTGAGATATACATGGAGGAGGCTTAATATCCTGTTTTTAACAACCTGTTTTTAACGAAGACAACATTATTTATAATTGACTTTTTTCTGCACAACATATGTACAGCACATCCCCTCATTGTATGGGACACTTTCAAATGTACTTTTAGAGGCCATTCAATACAATACTCATCATTAAAACAAAAGCAAATTAGAGGCACAACATACTGTAGGTTATAGGAAATAACAGCAGGGAGATAGTAATGGTAACTACTATAGAGGCACAAAATAGGTTATAGGAAAAACAAAAGGAATTGGGGGGACTTAAAAGCGAATTGGATGGTAAATGATGAAAAATGCACAAAATTATTTTTTTATCTTCAACATCAAAATGCTATGAAAAAGAGTTTACAGAAACTCGTTACAAATGTTGGAGTCATCCATGATTCACCAAATTATACTATACTTTGAAATAGGAAGCTAAATATTTTAAGCGTATCATTTATTCAGTCTCCACTGAATGATTTTAACTGTAAGGATTTATTTCCTAATAATAATGTAGAATTAACAAATGTACAGAAAGATTAAATATTTTCAGTCTGGAAAAACACCAGGGCTTGACAGTATACCAGTAGAGGTATATCAGACCTTTTTTGATGTACTCAAATATCCATTATTAGCATGTTTTAATTACTCCTATAAAAATGGCAGACTTTCAGGTACTCAACAAGGTCTGATTTCATTACTACTGAAACAGGACCCTTGTGGTAAGGTATAAAGATCCAGTCCATTTAAACAACTGGAGACCTCTAATGCTTCAATGTTGTGATGTGAAAATCCTGGCGAGATGAAAAGCACATAGAACAAAACAGGTTTTTACCAGATATTGTTCATCCTGATCAGACAGGTTTTTTACATTGACAATATATTGGAGATATTATTAGACAATTACTTGAAACAATTGAGCATTATGAAACATCAAAGATACCAGGCCTGGTCTTCATAGCAGATTTCGAAAAGGCATTTGATAAAGTAAGTCTAAAATGTATATATAAATGCCTGGACTACTTTAATATCAGTGAATCTCTTATACAATGGGTTAAAGTTATGTACAGCAACCCCAGGTGTAAAATAGTCTCAGAAAGTATTGAGCTTTTAAGAGGAGTAAAACAAGGTTGTCCGTTGTCGCCATATCTATTTATTATGGTCATTGAAATGCTAGATATTAAAATTAGATCCAACAAGAACATTAAGGGGTTAGAAATCCAGGGTTAAAAACAAGTGTCAATGTATGCCGATTTTAGTTTTTTTCTTAAGTCCACAATCTGGATCCCTGCACAGTCTCATTAAAGATCATGTTTCTAGCCTCTGGACTAAAACCTAATTATGACAAGTATATCATATTACGCGTTGGATCGTTAAAATACGGTGTTTACACTGCTTTGCAGTTTACCAATAAAATGGGCGGATGGTGAAGTAGACATACTTGGTATTCATAACTCAAAAAATGTTAATGAGTTTGGTTGTGTTAATGTCAATAGAATGTTTTCAAAAATAGATACAATTCTGCAAACATGGAGAGGTAAATACTTGCTTATTTATGGAAAAATCACATTGATTCACTTGTTGGTCCTATCAGTTGACTTACTTACTAATTGCACAGCCTACTCCAGACAATCTTTTTTTAATCATATGAGCAAAACAAATATTTCACTTATTTGAAATGCTATGCCAGACCAAATTAAACGTACCTATTTATGAGTTTGAGGGCCTAAAATCATTAAATATTGATTAAATATTAAACCTCACTAAAGGATTCACTCATAAGTTATACTTAAACCCCAAATTGTTCTCCAGTAGATTATTAAGAAAGGCTCATTTATTGAAAAATGACTTTTTGCGTTTAAACAGATTACAACTTCTAATTTCTGACTAATTGAAAATGAAACTTTGTTTTAAGTATCATCCTTTCTTAAACAAGCCATACAAAGCTGGTTACAATTTCAATGTTATCCTACAGAAGAGATGGAACAAATATTATGGTTAAACTGAAATATACTGATTGATTTAAAAAAAAAAAACGTTCTTTATGGATAAAAAAAAAGGTATATTTATTAATGATATTATGAGTAGAAACAGAGGAGTTGTGTCATATGCAGCTATCGAAAATACATGGGAAATTCTGCTCAATACAAAAATGGCAAGTGGAAAAGGGCAAAGGTAGGGAACTTGTTTGCCTGCCATATATTAAAGATACATATTGGCTGAAAGGAACTGGCATAAATAGAAAAGTATACCAGTTTCATCTGAGGACAAAAATGTTGACAGCTGCGTCATTCAGGTTGTAAAATAGTTGAGAAGAGATTTCTGATGTTTAAAAAAATAAATAATGTAACCTTTATTTAACTACGCAAGTCAGTTAAGAACAAATTCTTATTTACAATGTCGGCCTTTACAATGTACCGATTCCTGACACTTGATTCAATTAATATTCAACATTCTTGCCACCAAAATATGCTATATATAAACTGAATAAAAATATAAATGCAACGTGTAAAGTGTTGGTCCTATGTTTCATGAGTTGAAATAAAAGATGAACAAAAAGCATATTTCTCAAATGTTGTGTACAAATTTCTTTACATCCTTGTTAGTGAGCATTTCTCCTTTGCCAATATAATCCATCCACCTGACATGTGTGGCATATCAAGAATCTGATTAAACAATATGATCATTACACAGGTGCACCTTGTGCTGTGGACAAAAGGCCACTCCAAAATGTGCGGTTTTGTCACACAACACAATGCCACAGATGTCTCAAGTTTTGAGGGAGCGTGAAATTGGCATGCTGACTGCAGGAATGTCCGCCAGAGCTGTTGCCAAAGAATTGAATGTTAATTTCTCTACCATAAGCCACCAATGTCGTTTTAGAGAATTTGGCAGTACGTCCAACCGGCCTCACAACCGCAGACAACGCCAGCCCAGGACTTCCACATCCGACTTCTTCACCTGTGAGATCGTTTGAGGTGGAGGAGTATTTCTGTCTGTAATAAACAATTTTTTTCAGAAAAGTGTCATTTTGATTGGCTTGGCCTGGCTCCCCAGTGTGTGGGCCTGGCTCCCAGGTGTGTGGGTGGATGACCCATGGCTGTGCCCCTGCCCAGTCATGTGAAACCAATAGATTAGGGCCTAATTCATTTATTTCAATTGACTGATTTCCTTATATGAACCGTAACTCAGTCAAATTTTAACTTTTGCCTGTTGTGTTAATATTTTTGTTTAGTGTATATATGGGGCATACAACAATCTCAGTTCTGTTGCTGTGAAGAGACAGAATCACTAGATGATTTATTATGGTATTGCCCCGATGTAGCTTGTTTCTGGTCACAGGCTCAGGAATGACTATTTGCTTTCCAAATTGCCCAACACCGCAAGGTTCATTTTAAGTGAATGTTGTGATTTGTTTTACCAATCAATAATATAATACACATAGGAAAGGTTTTCATCTTTAGCTTACAATCCTGTGGATGCTATATGATTTAGAAAGGTTCAAAATTATGTAAAACATCACAGCACAATTGAAAAATGTATGGCAACCAAACGAGGTGGTTAATGGGGATAGGTGGGATGGGCTGAGAGTGGCTGAGGGGTGAGATTAAAGAGCTCATGTTCAGTAATGTATTATGCGATTGCTTTATATGAAAGTGCCATGTATGTAAAATGTGTGTCAAATGTAGCAGAAAAGCTATAAAAACTGAAATACAGTATCTTCACAAGGTCCTTTGCTGTTGTTCTGGGGTTGATTTGCACTTTTCTCACCAAAGTACATTCATCTCTAGGAGACAGAACGCGTCTCCTTCCTGAGCGGTATGACCGCTGCTTGGTCCCATAATGTTTATATTTGCGCACTATTGTTTGTACAGATGAACGTGCTACCTTCAGGCGTTTGGAAATTGCTCCCAAAGATGAACCATACAAGTGAAGGTCTACAATTTTTTTCTGAGGTCGTGGCTAATTTCTTTTGATTTTCCCATCGTGTCAAGCAAAGAAGCACTGAGTTTGAAGGTAGGCCTTAAAATGCATCCACAGGTACACTTCCAATTGACTCAAATTATGTCAATTAGCCTATCAAGCTTCTAAAGCCATAACATCATTTTCTGGAATTTTCCAAGCTGTTTAAAGGCACAGTCAATTTAATGTATGTAAACTTCTGACCCACTGGAATTGTGATACAGTGAAATAATCTGTAAACAATTGCTGGAAAAATTAGTAGAAGTAGATGTCCTAACCGACTTGCCAAAACTATAGTTTGTAAACAAGACATTTGTGGAGTGGTTGAAAAACGAGCTTTAATGACTCCAACCTAAGTGTATGTAAACTTCCGACTTCAAATGTATGTCCGAAAAGGGTGGATGGGTTAGTAAAATTACCCCTGATATAGGGGACAGGGGTTCATTATGGACCTGATATAGGGGACAGGGGGTCATTATGGACCCGATATAGGGGACAGGGGGTCATTATGGACCCGATATAGGGGACAGGGGGTCATTATGGACCCGATATAGGGGACAGGGGGTCATTATGGACCCGATATAGGGGACAGGGGGTCATTATGGACCCGATATAGGGGACGGGGTCATATTATGGACCCGATATAGGGGACAGGGGGTCATATTATGGACCCGATATAGGGGACGGGGGGACATATTATGGACCCGATATAGGGGACGGGGGGTCATATTATGGACCCGATATAGGGGACGGGGGGTCATTTTATGGACCCGATATAGGGGACGGGGGGTCATATTATGGACCCGATATAGGGGACGGGGGTCATATTATGGACCCGATATAGGGGACGGGGGGTCATATTATGGACCCGATATAGGGACGGGGCGTCATATTATGGACCCGATATAGGGGACGGGGGGTCATATTATGGACCCGATATAGGGGACGGGGGGTCATATTATGGACCCGATATAGGGGACGGGGGTCATATTATGGACCCGATATAGGGGACGGGGGGTATATTATGGACCCGATATAGGGGGCGGGGGACATTATGGACCCGATATAGGGGACAGGGGGTCATTATGGACCCGATATAGGGGACAGGGGGTCATTATGGACCCGATATAGGGGACAGGGGGTCATAATGGACCCGATATAGGGGACAGGGGGTCATTATGGACCCGATATAGGGGACAGGGGGTCATTATGGACCCGATATAGGGGACGGGGTCATATTATGGACCCGATATAGGGGACAGGGGGTCATATTATGAACCCGATATAGGGGACGGGGGGACATATTATGAACCCGATATAGGGGATGGGGGGTCATATTATGGACCCGATATAGGGGACGGGGGGTCATTTTATGGACCCGATATAGGGGACGGGGGGGTCATATTATGGACCCGATATAGGGGACGGGGGGTCATATTATGGACCCGATATAGGGACGGGGGGTCATATTATGGACCCGATATAGGGGACGGGGCGTCATATTATGGACCCGATATAGGGGACGGGGGGTCATATTATGGACCCGATATAGGGGACGGGGGGTCATATTATGGACCCGATATAGGGGACGGGGGGTCATATTATGGACCCGATATAGGGGACGGGGGGTAATTATGGACCCGATATAGGGGGCGGGGGACATTATGGACCCGATATAGGGGGCGGGGGGTCATTATGGACCCGATATAGGGGACAGGGTGCCATAGACCCATGATCAGTGTCAGCCACCATTTTTTTATGCAAATCAACTCTATTCTTTATCCACTTTGTTAGGACACATTTCAGAAATACTCCAACGGTGTTTAACATGAAATACATCTTGACAGCTCTTTTAAAACGCTCCTGTATTAAACATCCGGTCAAACACTTTTCCTAACGATTTAATCCTGCGGTGTCATACTTCCGTGGCAGCTGACTACCAATCACCTCATATGTATTCCAGGTATCCACGTTACCCTCTTCTGTTTATTTAATGTCTGACATCTCAGGGCCACAATTCAACTGTAATTTATATTTCATCCTGACACCAGTTAGCATCACATCCAAGGATCTATCTACCGGGCTCCTCGTTTTCCGCTCAAATATGTGTTCCAAATGGCACCCTATTCCCTATATAGTGCACTACTTTTGAACCAGGCTCTGGTCAGATGTAGTGCACTATATTGGGAATAGGGTGCTGTTCGGGATACAGTAGAAAAGCTGGCAAACTGAGCTAATCTCAACTCCGGAGACAACGATTGAAAAGTAAATCTTCTGTATTACAATTAGAGGTTTTTAATAGATATACAAGTCAAAGGTGATGTGGTAGAGACGTTAACTTGCGTTTGGCAATGTGAACATAGGTTTCCCATCCCAATAAAGCTCTTAAATTGAATTGAGCGAGGATAGAGCGGGGCAGGAGAGGGAGGGGGAGGAGAGAGAGGTGTGAGAACGATGCCTCCACCGCTGGGCTTATCCTGCTTTTACAATTACTGTAGATCACACTGCCTCCACCTCTGGAGGACTCATCAAGTGGAGAGAGAGAGACATCATTTCTGTTTGTTTGGAGGCTGAGGGAATGTTAGCCTTGACTGAACCCAGATAGTAGCTACTTCAGAGAGTGACGTCCCTGAAGTGCACAAGTCCTGGGCTCATTCGCTATGACCCATACAGTGTACTACTGTTGATCACGTAGCACTAACTGATGTAAAATAGTGCACTAACTCTATGGGGAAAGACAAGGCCTCATATTGCACTACCTTTAGCCACCCTTTCCCCAGCTGCCAATCAGAATCCCCACTCCTTCCCCAGCTGCCAATCAGAATTTCCACTCCTTCCCCAGCTGCCAATCAGGTTGTTCCCGGTTTCAATAGACGGTAAGTAGCTGTGTGGCGGCGCTGCCAGAAACATGTCTGGATGCGTGATTATTTAATCTACAGGGAAAATATTCCTGGACTATGTCACAAAAAAATGTCACACTGTTCCCTTTATAGTGCACACATTTTGACCAGGGATCATATTTGGGACACAATCCCGATAGCAGCAATATGGGGGAACTGTAAACGTTGCTAAACAAATGATAATTCGCTCATTGATTGGTTAATTTCCCTCAGTGGAGGAAGCGGCAGAGAAAACTGCCTGGCCAAACATTACCATATGTGTGTACTAATCATGAGCTTCTCCAATGAGGCGGAGACTTGTTACATGTCCAGGAACGCAGCAGACAGACAGGGTGGGAGGGAGGGAGGGAAGGAAGGAGACAGGGAGGGAGGGAGGAAGGGAAGGAAGGAAGGAGACAGGGAGGAAGGGAAGGAAGGAAAGAAGGAAAGAGGCAGGGAGGGAAGGAAGGAAAGAGGCAGGGAGGGAAGGAAGGAAGGAAAGGGGCAGGGAGGGAAGGAAGGAAGGAAAGGCAGGGAAGGAAGGAAAGAGGCAGGGATGGAAGGAAGGATCTAGGGAGGGAGGGAGGGAGGGAGGGAGGGAAGGAAGGATGCAGGGAGGGAGGGAAGGAGACGGAGGGAAGGAAGGAAAGAGGCAGGGAGGGAAGGAAGGAAAGAGGCAGGGAGGGAAGGAAGGAAAGAGGCAGGGAGGGAAGGGTAGGATGCAGGGAGGGAAGGGTAGGATGCAGGGAGGGAAGGGTAGGATGCAGGGAGGGAAGGAAGGATGCAGGGAGGGAAGGAAGGATGCAGGGAGGGAAGGAAGGATGCAGGGAGGGAAGGAAGGATGCAGGGAGGGAAGGAAGGATGCAGGGAGGGAAGGAAGGAAGGAAGGATGCAGGGAGGGAGGGAAGGAAGGAAGGATGCAGGGAGGGAAGGAAGGAAGGATGCAGGGAGGGAGGGAGGGAAGGAAGGAAGGATGCAGGGAGGGAAGGAAGGAAGGATGCAGGGAGGGAAGGAGACAGGAGGGATGCCGGGAGGGAAGGAGACAGGAGGGATGCCGGGAAGGAGGGATGCCGGGAAGGAGGGGTGCCGGGAAGGAGGGATGCCGGGAAGGAAGGATGCCGGGAAGGAAGGATGCAGGGAAGGAAGGATGCAGGGAAGGAAGGATGCAGGGAGGGAGGGAAGGAAGGATGCAGGGAGGGAGGGAAGGAAGGATGCAGGGAGGGAAGGAAGGAAGGATGCAGGGAGGGAAGGAGACAAGGAGGGAGGCAGAGAGGGAAGGAGACAGGAGGGATGCCGGGAGGGAAGGAGACAAGGAGGGATGCCGGGAAGGAGGGATGCCGGGAAGGAAGGATGCCGGGAAGGAAGGATGCAGGGAAGGAAGGATGCAGGGAGGGAGGGATGCAGGGAGGGAGGGAAGGAAGGATGCAGGGAGGGAGGGAAGGAAGGATGCAGGGAGGGATGGAAGGAAGGATGCAGGGAGGGAAGGAGACAAGGAGGGAGGCAGAGAGGGAAGGAGACAGGAGGGATGCCGGGAGGGAAGGAGACAGGAGGGATGGAGACAAGGAGGGATGCCGGGAGGGAAGGAGACAAGGAGGGAAGCCGGGAGGGAAGGAGACAAGGAGGGATGCCGGGAGGGAAGGAGACAAGGAGGGATGCCGGGAGGGAAGGAGACAAGGAGGGATGCCGGGAGGGAAGGAGACAAGGAGGGAGTGGCACAACAGATGCATCTCAAATGGAATCCGATTCCCTAAAGTAACTGCACCCCAATGAGCCCTGGTCTAAAGTAACTGCACCCCAATGAGCCCTGGTCTAAAGTAGTGCATTATATAGGGAATGGGGCTCTGGTCTAAAGTAATGCACCATATAGGGAATAGGGTGCCATTTGGGACACATTCAGAGGCCCTTTTATTAAAAGAAGTGGAGGTGTCCAACCAACGGTGGCCGGCTCTCAACTATGTGGAGAGAGAGAGGGTGATGAACTCTACGGAGAGAGAGGAAGAGAGAGAGAGCTGGTGATGAACTGTATGTATAGAGAGGAATAGAAAGAGGGTGATGAACTATAAGGAGAGAGAGAGAGAGAGGGTGATGAACTATATGGAGAGAGGGAGGAAGAGGTAGAGTGATGAACTATACAGAGAGACAGGAAGAGAGAGGGTGATGAACTATATGGAGAGAGAGGTAGAGAGAGGGTGATGCACTATATGGAGAGAGGGATTAACTATATGGAGAGAGAGGTAGAGCGAGAGAGAGGGTGATGAACTATACGGAGAGATTGGGGGATGAACTATATGGAGAGAGAAGAAGAGAGGGGGGTGATGAACTATATGAAGAGAGAGAGAGGGTGATGAACTATATGGAGAGAGGAAGAGAGAGAGAGGGGGTGATGAACTATACAAAGAGAGAGAGGGTGATGAACTATATGGAGAGGAAGAGAGAGAGGGTGATGAACTATATGGAGAGGAAGAGAGAAAGGGTGATGAACTATATGGAGAGAGAGAGAGAGAGAGGGTGATGACCTATATGGAGAGAGAGGAAGAGAGAGAGAGGGTGATAAACTATATGGAGAGAGGAAGAGAGAGAGGTTGATGAACTATATGGAGAGAGAGAGAGAGAAAGAGAGATGGTGATGAAATATATGGGGGAGAGAGAGGTAGGGGTGATGAACTATATGGAGAGAGGGAGAGAGGGTGATGAACTATATGGGGGAGAGAGGAAGAGAGGGTGATGAACTATATGGGGGAGAGAGAGCGGTAGAGGGGGATGAACTATATGGAGAGAGAGAGAGTTAGAGGGGGATGAACTATATGGGGAGAGAGGGTGATGAACTATATGGAGAGAGAAGAAGAGAGAGGCTGATGAACTATATGGAGAAAGAAGAAGAGAGAGAGAGGGTGATGAACTATATTGAGAGAGAGGGTGAACTATATTGAGAGAGAGAGAGGGTGATGAACTACATAGAGAGAGAGAGAGGGTGATGAACTACATGGAGAGAGAGAGAGGGTGATGAACTATATGGAGAGAGAGAGAGGGTGATGAACTACATGGAGAGAGAGAGAAAGGGTGATGAACTATATTGAGGAAGAAAGAGAGAGGGTGATGAACTGTATGGAGAGAGGAAGAGAGAGAGAGGGGGTGATGAACTATATGGAGAGAGGAAGAGAGAGAGAGAGGTTGATTAACTATATTGAGAGCGAGAGAGAGGGTGATGAACTACATGGAGAGAGAGCGAGAGGGTGATGAACTATATTGAGAGAGAGGACACCAATGTTACGGAGGAAAGGCCGTACAGCTGGCGACTGAAGTCAGCCTGCGAGATGGGACGAGGACATCCTGGCCAATCAGTTACTCTGTCTGTTTTTTAATACAGTTACTCTGTTTTCTACTACAGTTACTCTGTTTTCTACTACAGTTACTCTGTCTGTTTTCTAATACAGTTACTCTGTCTGTTTTCTACGACAGCTACTCTGTTTTCTACTACAGTTACTCTGTTTTCTACTACAGCTACTCTGTTTTCTACTACAGTTACTCTGTTTTCTACTACAGTTACTCTGTTTTCTACTACAGTTACTCTGTCTGTTTTCTAATACAGTTACTCTGTCTGTTTTCTACGACAGCTACTCTGTTTTCTACTACAGTTACTCTGTTTTCTACTACAGCTACTCTGTTTTCTACTACAGTTCTCTGTTTTCTAATGCAGTTACTCTGCTTGCATGATTTTGTCAGATGAAATTTGAAAATCAACCAATAGAATATTGTTGTGTGTGTGTGAATAACATTGACTAAATATTTAATCCAGCTCAGTGTGAGTGAGAAACGCTCCAATGATTCAAACAATCTGCTAATAAAATGAACCTTTTCCATTTCAAAGAGAATGCTGCTTCCAAAACAGATCAAATTATTGTCATTTTAATACTCAAAATGACTGCCCTATTACCCTAAAAAGATTAAAAGCAAGAAACAAAAAAAAATGCTGAAGTTAAGATTAATTAATTAAAATATATATGTATATAAAATATATATATATATATATATACTTTTCACTGGTGTGTGTGTGTGTGTATATATATATATATATATATATATATATATATATATATATATATATATATATATATATTATATATATATATATATGTATGTATATATACAGTGCCTTTCGGAAAGAATCCAGGCCCATTGACTTTTTCCACATTTTGTTACGTTCCAGCCTTATACTAAAATAGATTAAATACAATCTCTCCCTGTCTGAGTCTGTAATACCA
>NC_059450.1:97083513-97155337 GCF_905237065.1 Salmo salar | reverse complement strand
GAGAATAGTTCAGTAGAGAATAAGTATAGTAGGGAACAGTTCAGTACAATAGAGAATAGTTCATTAGAGAATAGTTCAGTAGAGAATATTACAGTAGAGAATAGTTCAGTACAGAATTGTACAGTAGAGAATAGTATAGTAGGGAATAGTTCAGTACAATAGAGAATAGTTCATTAGAGAATAGTTCAGTAGAGAATATTACAGTAGAGAATAGTTCAGTACAGAATTGTAGAGTAGAGAATAGTTCAGTAGAGAATAGTTCAGTAGAGAACAGTTCAGTGGAGAATAGTTCAGTAGAGAATAGTATAGTAGAGAATAGTTCAGTACAATAGAGAATAGTTCAGTAGAGAATAGTTCAGTTCAGTAGAGAATAGTTCAGTACATAATTACTCAGTAGAGAATAGTTCAGTAAATCAGTAGAGAATAGTTCAGTAGAGAACAGTTCAGTGGAGAATAGTTCAGTAGAGAATAGTAGTAGAGAATAGTTCAGTACAATAGAGAATAGTATAGTAGAGAAAGTTCAGTACAGTAGAGAATAGTTCGGTAGAGAATAGTATAGTAGAGAATAGTTCAGTACAATAGAGAATAGTATAGTAGAGAATAGTTCAGTACAGTAGAGAATAGTCTAGCAGAGAATAGTTCAGTAGAGAATAGTATAGTAGAGAAAAGTTCAGTTCAATAGAGAATAGTATAGTAGAGAATAGTTCAGTACAGTAGAGAATAGATCAGTATAGAATAGTTCAGTACAATAGAGAATAGTTCAGTAGAGAATAGTTCAGTTCAGTAGAGAATAGTTCAGTACATAATTACTCAGTAGAGAATAGTTCAGTTCAGTAGAGAATAGTTCAGAGAGAATAGTTCGTAGAGAAGACTATAGTGAGAATAGTTCAGTAGAGATAGTATAGTAGAGAATAGTTCAGCAGTACAACAGAGAATAGTATAGTAGAGAATAGTTCAGTACAGTAGAGAATAGTTCAGTAGAGAATAGATCAGTAGAGAATAGTTCAGTACATTTGAGAATAGTTCAGTAGAGAATAGTTCAGTAGAGAATAGCATAGTAGAGAATAGTTCAGTACAATAGAGAATAGTATAGTAGGGAATAGTTCAGTACAATGAGAATAGTTCATTATAGAATAGTTCAGTAGAGAATAGTTCAGTAGAGAATAGTATAGTAGAGAATACTATAGTAGAGAATAGTTCAGTAGAGAAATAGTATAGTAAAGAATAGTTCAGTAGAGAATAGTATAGTAAAGAAACAGTTCAGTAGAGAATAATGTACAGTAGAGAATGGTTCAGTAGAGAATAGTATAGTAAAGAGAATAGTTCAGTAGAGAATAGTTCAGTAGAGAATAGTATAGTAAAGAATGGTTCAGTACAATAGAGAATAGTTCAGTAGAGAATAGTTCAGTAGAGAAATAGTTCAGTAGAGAATAATTCAGTTCAGAGAGAAGTTCAGTAGGTAATATAGTAGAGAATAGTTCAGTAGAGAATAGAACAGTAGAGAATAGTTCAGTAGAGAATTAGTACACTAGAGAATAGTTCAGTAGAGAATAGTTCAGTAGAGAATAGTTCAGTAGAGAATAGTACAGTAGAATAGTTCAGTTCAATAGAGAATAGTCCATAGTAGAGAATAGTTCAGTACAGTAGAGAATAGATCAGTAGAGAATAGTTCAGTACAATAGAGAATAGTTTCAGTAGAGAATAGTTCAGTACAATAGAGAATATTTCAGTAGAGAATAGTTCAGATCAGTAGAGAATAGATCAGTAGATAATTAGTTCAGTAGAGAATAGTTCAGTTTAGTAGAGAATAGTTCAGTAGCTAATAGTTCAGTAGAGAATAGTATAGTAGAGAATAGTTCAGTACAATAGAGAATAGTACAGTAGAGAATAGTTCAGTAGAGAATAGTTCAGTAGAGAATAGTATAGTAGAGAATACTATAGTAGAGAATAGTTCAGTAGAGAATAGTATAGTAAAGAATAGTTCAGTAGAGAATAGTATAGTAAAGAAACAGTTCAGTAGAGAATAGTACAGTAGAGAATGGTTCAGTAGAGAATAGTATAGTAAAGAATAGTTCAGAAATAGTTCAGTAGAGAATAGTATAGTAAAGAATAGTTCAGTACAATAGAGAATAGTTCAGTAGAGAATAGTTCAGCAGAGAACAGTTCAGTAGAGAATAATTCAGTTCAGTAGAGAATAGTTCAGTAGGAAATAGTTCAGTAGAGAATAGTTCAGTAGAGAATAGAACAGTAGAGAATAGTTCAGTAGAGAATTGTACACTAGAGAATAGTTCAGTAGAGAATAGTTCAGTAGAGAATAGTTCAGTAGAGAATAGTATAGTAGAGAATAGTTCTGTTCAATAGAGAATAGTATAGTAGAGAATAGTTCAGTACAGTAGAGAATAGATCAGTAGAGAATAGTTCAGTACAATAGAGAATATTTCAGTAGAGAATAGTTCAGTACAATAGAGAATATTTCAGTAGAGAATAGTTCAGATCAGTAGAGAATAGATCAGTAGATAATTATTCAGTAGAGAATAGTTCAGTTCAGAGAGAACAGTTCAGTAGCTAATAGTTCAGTAGAGAATAGTATAGTAGAGAATAGTTCAGTACAATAGAGAATAGTACAGTAGAGAATAGTTCAGTAGAGAATAGTATAGTAGAGAATAGTTCAGTACAATAGAGAATAGTATAGTAGAGAATAGTTCAGTACAGCAGAGAATAGTTCAGTAGAGAATAGATCAGTGGAGAAATAGTTCAGTACAATTGAGAATAGTTCAGTAGAGAATAGTTCAGTAGAGAATAGCATAGTAGAGAATAGTTCAGTACAATAGAGAATAGTATAGTAGGGAATAGTTCAGTACAATAGAGAATAGTTCATTATAGAATAGTTCAGTAGAGAATAGTTCAGTAGAGAATAGTATAGTAGAGAATACTATAGTAGAGAATAGTTCAGTAGAGAATAGTATAGTAAAGAATAGTTCAGTAGAGAATAGTATAGTAAAGAACAGTTCAGTAGAGAATAGTACAGTAGAGAATGGTTCAGTAGAGAATAGTATAGTAAAGAATAGTTCAGTAGAGAATAGTACAGTAGAGAATAGTTCAGTAGCGAATAGTATAGTAAAGAATGGTTCAGTACAATAGAGAATAGTTCAGTAGAGAATAGTTCAGTAGAGAATAGTTCAGTAGAGAATAGTTCAGTTCAGTAGAGAATAGTTCAGTAGGTAATTATTCAGTAGAGAATAGTTCAGTAGAGAATAGTACAGTAGAGAATAGTTCAGTAGAGAATTGTACACTAGAGAATAGTTCAGTAGAGAATAGTTCAGTAGAGAATAGTTCAGTAGAGAATAGTATAGTAGAGAATAGTTCTGTTCAATAGAGAATAGTATAGTAGAGAATAGTTCAGTACGAGAGAATAGATCAGTAGAGAATAGTTCAGTACAACAGAGAATATTTCAGTAGAGAATAGTTCAGTACAATAGAGAATATTTCAGTAGAGAATAGTTCAGATCAGTAGAGAATAGATCAGTAGATAATTATTCAGTAGAGAATAGTTCAGTTTAGTAGAGAATAGTTCAGTAGCTAATAGTTCAGTAGAGAATAGTATAGTAGAGAATAGTTCAGTACAATAGAGAATAGTACAGTAGAGAATAGTTCAGTAGAGAATAGTATAGTAGAGAATAGTTCAGTACAATAGAGAATAGTTCAGTTCAATGGAGAATAGTTCAGTAGAGAACAGTTCAGTGGAGAATAGTTCAGTAGAGAATAGTATAGTAGGGAATAATTCAGTACAATAGAGAATAGTTCAGTAGAGAATAGTTCAGTAGAGTATAGTATAGTAAAGAATAGTTCAGTAAAATAGAGAATAGTACAGTAGCGAATAGTTCAGTAGAGAATAGTATAGTAGAGAATAGTTCAGTGGAGAATAGTTCAGTAGAGAATAGTATAGTAGGGAATAGTTCAGTACAATAGAGAATAGTTCATTAGAGAATAGTTCAGTAGAGAATATTACAGTAGAGAATAGTTCAGTACAGAATTGTACAGTAGAGAATAGTTCAGTAGAGAATAGTTCAGTAGAGAATAGTTCAGTAGAGAACAGTTCAGTGGAGAATAGTTCAGTAGAGAATAGTTTAGTAGAGAATAGTTCAGTACAATAGAGAATATTTCAGTAGAGAATAGTTCAGATCAGTAGAGAATAGATCAGTAGATAATTATTCAGTAGAGAATAGTTCAGTTCAGTAGAGAATAGTTCAGTAGCTAATAGTTCAGTAGAGAATAGTATAGTAAAGAATAGTTCAGTACAATAGAGAATAGTACAGTAGAGAATAGTTCAGTAGAGAATAGTATAGTAGAGAATAGTTCAGTACAATAGAGAATAGTTCAGTACAATAGAGAATAGTTCAGTAGAGAACAGTTCAGTGGAGAATAGTTCAGTAGAGAATAGTATAGTAGGGAATAGTTCAGTACAATAGAGAATAGTTCAGTAGAGAATAGTTCAGTAGAGAATAGTATAGTAAAGAATAGTTCAGTAAAATAGAGAATAGTATAGTAGAGAATAGTTCAGTTCAATAGAGAATAGGTCAGTAGAGAATAGTTCAGTGGAGAATAGTTCAGTAGAGAATAGTATAGTAGGGAATAGTTCAGTACAATAGAGAATAGTTCATTAGAGAATAGTTCAGTAGAGAATATTACAGTAGAGAATAGTTCAGTACAGAATTGTACAGTAGAGAATAGTATAGTAGGGAATAGTTCAGTACAATAGAGAATAGTTCATTAGAGAATAGTTCAGTAGAGAATATTACAGTAGAGAATAGTTCAGTACAGAATTGTAGAGTAGAGAATAGTTCAGTAGAGAATAGTTCAGTAGAGAACAGTTCAGTGGAGAATAGTTCAGTAGAGAATAGTATAGTAGAGAATAGTTCAGTACAATAGAGAATAGTTCAGTAGAGAATAGTTCAGTTCAGTAGAGAATAGTTCAGTACATAATTACTCAGTAGAGAATAGTTCAGTTCAGTAGAGAATAGTTCAGTAGAGAACAGTTCAGTGGAGAATAGTTCAGTAGAGAATAGTATAGTAGAGAATAGTTCAGTACAATAGAGAATAGTATAGTAGAGAATAGTTCAGTACAGTGAGAGAATAGTTCAGTAGAGAATAGTATAGTAGAGAATAGTTCAGTACAATAGAGAATAGTATAGTAGAGAATAGTTCAGTACAGTAGAGAATAGTTCAGTAGAGAATAGTTCAGTAGAGAATAGTATAGTAGAGAAAAGTTCAGTTCAATAGAGAATAGTATAGTAGAGAATAGTTCAGTACAGTAGAGAATAGATCAGTATAGAATAGTTCAGTACAATAGAGAATAGTTCAGTAGAGAATAGTTCAGTTCAGTAGAGAATAGTTCAGCACATAATTACTCAGTAGAGAAATAGTTCAGTTCAGTAGAGAATAGTTCAGTAGAGAATAGTTCAGTAGAGAATACTATAGTAGAGAATAGTTCAGTAGAGAGTAGTATAGTAGAGAATAGTTCAGTACAATAGAGAATAGTATAGTAGAGAATAGTTCAGTACAGTAGAGAATAGTTCAGTAGAGAATAGATCAGTAGAGAATAGTTCAGTACATTTGAGAATAGTTCAGTAGAGAATAGTTCAGTAGAGAATAGCATAGTAGAGAATAGTTCAGTACAATAGAGAATAGTATAGTAGGGAATAGTTCAGTACAATAGAGAATAGTTCATTATAGAATAGTTCAGTAGAGAATAGTTCAGTAGAGAATAGTATAGTAGAGAATACTATAGTAGAGAATAGTTCAGTAGAGAATAGTATAGTAAAGAATAGTTCAGTAGAGAATAGTATAGTAAAGAACAGTTCAGTAGAGAATAGTACAGTAGAGAATGGTTCAGTAGAGAATAGTATAGTAAAGAATAGTTCAGTAGAGAATAGTTCAGTAGAGAATAGTATAGTAAAGAATGGTTCAGTACAATAGAGAATAGTTCAGTAGAGAATAGTTCAGTAGAGAATAGTTCAGTAGAGAATAGTTCAGTTCAGTAGAGAATAGTTCAGTAGGTAATTATTCAGTAGAGAATAGTTCAGTAGAGAATAGAACAGTAGAGAATAGTTCAGTAGAGAATTGTACACTAGAGAAATAGTTCAGTAGAGAATAGTTCAGTAGAGAATAGTTCAGTAGAGAATAGTATAGTAGAGAATAGTTCTGTTCAATAGAGAATAGTATAGTAGAGAATAGTTCAGTACAGTAGAGAATAGATCAGTAGAGAATAGTTCAGTACAATAGAGAATATTTCAGTAGAGAATAGTTCAGTACAATAGAGAATATTTCAGTAGAGAATAGTTCAGATCAGTAGAGAATAGATCAGTAGATAATTATTCAGTAGAGAATAGTTCAGTTTAGTAGAGAATAGTTCAGTAGCTAATAGTTCAGTAGAGAATAGTATAGTAGAGAATAGTTCAGTACAATAGAGAATAGTACAGCAGAGAATAGTTCAGTAGAGAATAGTATAGTAGAGAATAGTTCAGTACAATAGAGAATAGTTCAGTTCAATGGAGAATAGTTCAGTAGAGAACAGTTCAGTGGAGAATAGTTCAGTAGAGAATAGTATAGTAGGGAATAGTTCAGTACAATAGAGAATAGTTCAGTAGAGAATAGTTCAGTAGAGAATAGTATAGTAAAGAATAGTTCAGTAAAATAGAGAATAGTACAGTAGAGAATAGTTCAGTAGAGAATAGTATAGTAGAGAATAGTTCAGTGGAGAATAGTATAGTAGGGAATAGTTCAGTACAATAGAGAATAGTTCATTAGAGAATAGTTCAGTAGAGAATATTACAGTAGAGAATAGTTCAGTACAGAATTGTACAGTAGAGAATAGTTCAGTAGAGAATAGTTCAGTAGAGAATAGTTCAGTGGAGAATAGTTCAGTAGAGAATAGTTTAGTAGAGAATAGTTCAGTACAATAGAGAATATTTCAGTAGAGAATAGTTCAGATCAGTAGAGAATAGATCAGTAGATAATTATTCAGTAGAGAATAGTTCAGTTCAGTAGAGAATAGTTCAGTAGCTAATAGTTCAGTAGAGAATAGTATAGTAAAGAATAGTTCAGTACAATAGAGAATAGTACAGTAGAGAATAGTTCAGTAGAGAATAGTATAGTAGAGAATAGTTCAGTACAATAGAGAATAGTTCAGTACAATAGAGAATAGTTCAGTAGAGAACAGTTCAGTGGAGAATAGTTCAGTAGAGAATAGTATAGTAGGGAATAGTTCAGTACAATAGAGAATAGTTCAGTAGAGAATAGTTCAGTAGAGAATAGTATAGTAAAGAATAGTTCAGTAAAATAGAGAATAGTATAGTAGAGAATAGTTCAGTTCAATAGAGAATAGGTCAGTAGAGAATAGTTCAGTGGAGAAATAGTTCAGTAGAGAATAGTATAGTAGGGAATAGTTCAGTACAATAGAGAATAGTTCATTAGAGAATAGTTCAGTAGAGAATATTTCAGTAGAGAATAGTTCAGATCAGTAGAGAAATAGATCAGTAGATAATTATTCAGTAGAGAATAGTTCAGTTCAGTAGAGAATAGTTCAGTAGCTAATAGTTCAGTAGAGAATAGTATAGTAAAGAATAGTTCAGTACAATAGAGAATAGCACAGTAGAGAATAGTTCAGTAGAGAATAGTATAGTAGAGAATAGTTCAGTACAATAGAGAATAGTTCAGTACAATAGAGAATAGTTCAGTAGAGAACAGTTCAGTGGAGAATAGTTCAGTAGAGAATAGTATAGTAGGGAATAGTTCAGTACAATAGAGAATAGTTCAGTAGAGAATAGTTCAGTAGAGAATAGTATAGTAAAGAATAGTTCAGTAAAATAGAGAATAGTATAGTAGAGAATAGTTCAGTTCCATAGAGAATAGTTCAGTGGAGAATAGTTCAGTAGAGAATATTACAGTAGAGAATAGTTCAGTACAATAGAGAATAGTTCAGTACAATAGAGAATAGTTCAGCAGAGAACAGTTCAGTAGAGAAATAGTTCAGTAGAGAATAGTATAGCAGAGAATAGTTCAGCACAAAGAGAATAGTTCAGTAGAGAATAGTTCAGTAGAGAATAGTATAGTAGAAAATAGTTCAGTAAAATAGAGAATAGTATAGTAGAGAATAGTTCAGTTCCAGCAGAGAATAGTTCAGTAGAGAATAGTTCAGTAGAGAATAGTACAGTAGAGAATAGTTCAGTAGAGAATAGTATAGTAGAGAATAGTTCAGTACAATAGAGAATAGTTCAGTTCAATAGAGAATAGTTCAGTAGAGAACAGTTCAGTGAGAATAGTTCAGTAGAGAATAGTATAGTAGAGAATAATTCAGTACAATAGAGAATAGTTCAGCAGAGAATAGTTCAGTAGAGAATAGTATAGTAAAGAATAGTTCAGTAAAATAGAGAATAGTACAGTAGAGAATAGTTCAGTAGAGAATAGTATAGTAGAGAATAGTTCAGTGGAGAATAGTTCAGTAGAGAATAGTATAGTAGAGAATAGTTCAGTACAATAGAGAATAGTTCAGTAGAGAATAGTTCAGTAGAGAATATTACAGTAGAGAATAGTTCAGTACAGAATGTACAGTAGAGAATAGTTCAGTAGAGAATAGTTCAGAAGAGAATAGTTCAGTAGAGAACAGTTCAGTAGAGAATAGTTCAGTAGAGAATAGTTTAGTAGAGAATAGTTCAGTACAATAGAGAATATTTCAGTAGAGAATAGTTCAGATCAGTAGAGAATAGTTCAGTAGATAATTATTCAGTAGAGAATAGTTCAGTTCAGTAGAGAATAGTTCAGTAGCGAATAGTTCAGTAGAGAATAGTATAGTAAAGAATAGTTCAGTACAATAGAGAATAGTACAGTAGAGAATAGTTCAGTAGAGAATAGTATAGTAGAGAATAGTTCAGTACAATAGAGAATAGTTCAGTACAATAGAGAATAGTTCAGTAGAGAAACAGTTCAGTGGAGAATAGTTCAGTAGAGAATAGTATAGTAGAGAATAGTTCAGTACAATAGAGAATAGTTCAGTAGAGAATAGTTCAGTAGAGAATAGTATAGTAAAGAATAGTTCAGTAAAATAGAGAATAGTATAGTAGAGAATAGTTCAGTTCAATAGAGAATAGTCAGTAGAGAATAGTTCAGTGGAGAATAGTTCAGTAGAGAATAGTATAGTAGGGAATAGTTCAGTACAATAGAGAATAGTTCATTAGAGAATAGTTCAGTAGAGAATATTACAGTAGAGAATAGTTCAGTACAGAATTGTACAGTAGAGAATAGTATAGTAGGGAAAAGTTCAGTACAATAGAGAATAGTTCATTAGAGAATAGTTCAGTAGAGAATATTACAGTAGAGAATAGTTCAGTACAGAATTGTAGAGTAGAGAATAGTTCAGTAGAGAATAGTTCAGTAGAGAACAGTTCAGTGGAGAATAGTTCAGTAGAGAATAGTATAGTAGAGAATAGTTCAGTACAATAGAGAATAGTTCAGTAGAGAAATAGTTCAGTTCAGTAGAGAATAGTTCAGTACATAATTACCAGTAGAGAATAGTTCAGTACAGTAGAGAATAGTTCAGTAGAGAACAGTTCAGTAGAGAATAGTTCAGTAGAGAATAGTATAGTAGAGAATAGTTCAGTACAATAGAGAATAGTTTAGTAGAGAATAGTTCAGTACAGTAGAGAATAGTTCAGTAGAGAATAGAATAGTAGAGAATAGTTCAGTACAATGAGAATAGTACAGTAGAGAATAGTTCAGTACAGTAGAGAATAGTTCAGTAGAGAATAGTTCAGTAGAGAATAGTATAGTAGAGAAAAGTTCAGTTCAATAGAGAATAGTATAGTAGAGAATAGTTCAGTACAGTAGAGAATAGATCAGTAGAGAATAGTTCAGTACAATAGAGAATATTTCAGTAGAGAATAGTTCAGTACAATAGAGAATATTTCAGTAGAGAATAGTTCAGATCAGTAGAGAATAGATCAGTAGATAATTATTCAGTAGAGAATAGTTCAGTTTAGTAGAGAATAGTTCAGTAGCTAATAGTTCAGTAGAGAATAGTATAGTAGAGAATAGTTCAGTACAATAGAGAATAGTACAGTAGAGAATAGTTCAGTAGAGAATAGTATAGTAGAGAATAGTTCAGTACAATAGAGAATAGTTCAGTTCAATGGAGAATAGTTCAGTAGAGAACAGTTCAGTGGAGAATAGTTCAGTAGAGAATAGTATAGTAGGGAATAGTTCAGTACAATAGAGAATAGTTCAGTAGAGAATAGTTCAGTAGAGAATAGTATAGTAAAGAATAGTTCAGTAAAAATAGAGAATAGTACAGTAGAGAATAGTTCAGTAGAGAATAGTATAGTAGAGAATAGTTCAGTGGAGAATAGTATAGTAGGGAATAGTTCAGTACAATAGAGAATAGTTCATTAGAGAATAGTTCAGTAGAGAATATTACAGTAGAGAATAGTTCAGTACAGAATTGTACAGTAGAGAATAGTTCAGTAGAGAATAGTTCAGTAGAGAATAGTTCAGTGGAGAACAGTTCAGTAGAGAATAGTTTAGTAGAGAATAGTTCAGTACAATAGAGAATATTTCAGTAGAGAATAGTTCAGATCAGTAGAGAATAGATCAGTAGATAATTATTCAGTAGAGAATAGTTCAGTTCAGTAGAGAAATAGTTCAGTAGCTAATAGTTCAGTAGAGAATAGTATAGTAAAGAATAGTTCAGTACAATAGAGAATAGTACAGTAGAGAATAGTTCAGTAGAGAATAGTATAGTAGAGAATAGTTCAGTACAATAGAGAATAGTTCAGCACAATAGAGAATAGTTCAGTAGAGAACAGTTCAGTGGAGAATAGTTCAGTAGAGAATAGTATAGTAGGGAATAGTTCAGTACAATAGAGAATAGTTCAGTAGAGAATAGTTCAGTAGAGAATAGTATAGTAAAGAATAGTTCAGTAAAATAGAGAATAGTATAGTAGAGAATAGTTCAGTTCAATAGAGAATAGGTCAGTAGAGAATAGTTCAGTGGAGAATAGTTCAGTAGAGAATAGTATAGTAGGGAATAGTTCAGTACAATAGAGAATAGTTCATTAGAGAATAGTTCAGTAGAGAATATTTCAGTAGAGAATAGTTCAGATCAGTAGAGAATAGATCAGTAGATAATTATTCAGTAGAGAATAGTTCAGTTCAGTAGAGAATAGTTCAGTAGCTAATAGTTCAGTAGAGAATAGTATAGTAAAGAATAGTTCAGTACAATAGAGAATAGCACAGTAGAGAATAGTTCAGTAGAGAATAGTATAGTAGAGAATAGTTCAGTACAATAGAGAATAGTTCAGTACAATAGAGAATAGTTCAGTAGAGAACAGTTCAGTGGAGAATAGTTCAGTAGAGAATAGTATAGTAGGGAATAGTTCAGTACAATAGAGAATAGTTCAGTAGAGAATAGTTCAGTAGAGAATAGTATAGTAAAAGAATAGTTCAGTAAAATAGAGAATAGTATAGTAGAGAATAGTTCAGTTCCATAGAGAATAGTTCAGTGGAGAATAGTTCAGTAGAGAATATTACAGTAGAGAATAGTTCAGTACAGAATTGTACAGTAGAGAATAGTTCAGTAGAGAATAGTTCAGTAGAGAATAGTTCAGTAGAGAACAGTTCAGTGGAGAATAGTTCAGTAGAGAATAGTATAGTAGAGAATAGTTCAGTACAATAGAGAATAGTATAGTAGAGAATAGTTCAGTACAGTAGAGAATAGTTCAGTAGAGAATAGTTCAGTAGAGAATAGTATAGTAGAGAAAAGTTCAGTTCAATAGAGAATAGTATAGTAGAGAATAGTTCAGTACAGTAGAGAATAGATCAGTATAGAATAGTTCAGTACAATAGAGAATAGTTCAGTAGAGAATAGTTCAGTTCAGTAGAGAATAGTTCAGTACATAATTACTCAGTAGAGAATAGTTCAGTTCAGTAGAGAATAGTTCAGTAGAGAATAGTTCAGTAGAGAATACTATAGTAGAGAATAGTTCAGTAGAGAGTAGTATAGTAGAGAATAGTTCAGTACAATAGAGAATAGTATAGTAGAGAATAGTTCAGTACAGTAGAGAATAGTTCAGTAGAGAATAGATCAGTAGAGAATAGTTCAGTACAATTGAGAATAGTTCAGTAGAGAATAGTTCAGTAGAGAATAGCATAGTAGAGAATAGTTCAGTACAATAGAGAATAGTATAGTAGGGAATAGTTCAGTACAATAGAGAATAGTTCATTATAGAATAGTTCAGTAGAGAATAGTTCAGTAGAGAATAGTATAGTAGAGAATACTATAGTAGAGAATAGTTCAGTAGAGAATAGTATAGTAAAGAATAGTTCAGTAGAGAATAGTATAGTAAAGAACAGTTCAGTAGAGAATAGTACAGTAGAGAATGGTTCAGTAGAGAATAGTATAGTAAAGAATGGTTCAGTACAATAGAGAATAGTTCAGTAGAGAATAGTTCAGTAGAGAATAGTTCAGTAGAGAATAGTTCAGTTCAGTAGAGAATAGTTCAGTAGGTAATTATTCAGTAGAGAATAGTTCAGTTCAGTAGAGAATAGTTCAGTAGAGAATAGTACAGTAGAGAATAGTTCAGTAGAGAATTGTACACTAGAGAATAGTTCAGTAGAGAATAGTTCAGTAGAGAATAGTTCAGTAGAGAATAGTATAGTAGAGAATAGTTCAGTTCAATAGAGAATAGTATAGTAGAGAATAGTTCAGTACAGTAGAGAATAGATCAGTAGAGAATAGTTCAGTACAATAGAGAATATTTCAGTAGAGAATAGTTCAGTACAATAGAGAATATTTCAGTAGAGAATAGTTCAGATCAGTAGAGAATAGATCAGTAGATAATTATTCAGTAGAGAATAGTTCAGTTTAGTAGAGAATAGTTCAGTAGCTAATAGTTCAGTAGAGAATAGTATAGTAGAGAATAATTCAGTACAATAGAGAATAGTTCAGTTCAATGGAGAATAGTTCAGTAGAGAACAGTTCAGTGGAGAATAGTTCAGTAGAGAATAGTATAGTAGGGAATAGTTCAGTACAATAGAGAATAGTTCAGTAGAGAATAGTTCAGTAGAGAATAGTATAGTAAAGAATAGTTCAGAAAAATAGAGAATAGTACAGTAGAGAATGGTTCAGTAGAGAATAGTATAGTAAAGAATAGTTCAGTAGAGAATAGTACAGTAGAGAATAGTTCAGTAGAGAATAGTATAGTAAAGAATGGTTCAGTACAATAGAGAATAGTTCAGTAGAGAATAGTTCAGTAGAGAATAGTTCAGTAGAGAATAGTTCAGTTCAGTAGAGAATAGTTCAGTAGGTAATTATTCAGTAGAGAATAGTTCAGTAGAGAATAGTACAGTAGAGAATAGTTCAGTAGAGAATTGTACACTAGAGAATAGTTCAGTAGAGAATAGTTCAGTAGAGAATAGTATAGTAGAGAATAGTTCTGTTCAATAGAGAATAGTATAGTAGAGAATAGTTCAGTACAGTAGAGAATAGATCAGTAGAGAATAGTTCAGTACAATAGAGAATATTTCAGTAGAGAATAGTTCAGTACAATAGAGAATATTTCAGTAGAGAATAGTTCAGATCAGTAGAGAATAGATCAGTAGATAATTATTCAGTAGAGAATAGTTCAGTTCAGTAGAGAATAGTTCAGTAGCTAATAGTTCAGTAGAGAATAGTATAGTAGAGAATAGTTCAGTACAATAGAGAATAGTACAGTAGAGAATAGTTCAGTAGAGAATAGTATAGTAGAGAATAGTTCAGTACAATAGAGAATAGTTCAGTTCAATGGAGAATAGTTCAGTAGAGAAACAGTTCAGTGGAGAATAGTTCAGTAGAGAATAGTATAGTAGGGAATAGTTCAGTACAATAGAGAATAGTTCAGTAGAGAATAGTTCAGCAGAGAAATAGTATAGCAAAGAATAGTTCAGTAAAATAGAGAATAGTACAGTAGAGAATAGTTCAGTAGAGAATAGTATAGTAGAGAAATAGTTCAGTGGAGAAATAGTATAGTAGGGAATAGTTCAGTACAATAGAGAATAGTTCATTAGAGAATAGTTCAGTAGAGAATATTACAGTAGAGAATAGTTCAGTACAGAATTGTACAGTAGAGAATAGTTCAGTAGAGAAACAGTTCAGTGGAGAATAGTTCAGTAGAGAATAGTTTAGTAGAGAATAGTTCAGTACAATAGAGAATATTTCAGTAGAGAATAGTTCAGATCAGTAGAGAATAGATCAGTAGATAATTATTCAGTAGAGAATAGTTCAGTTCAGTAGAGAATAGTTCAGTAGCTAATAGTTCAGTAGAGAATAGTATAGTAAAGAATAGTTCAGTACAATAGAGAATAGTACAGTAGAGAATAGTTCAGTAGAGAATAGTATAGTAGAGAATAGTTCAGTACAATAGAGAATAGTTCAGTACAATAGAGAATAGTTCAGTAGAGAACAGTTCAGTGGAGAATAGTTCAGTAGAGAATAGTATAGTAGGGAATAGTTCAGTACAATAGAGAATAGTTCAGTAGAGAATAGTTCAGTTCAGTAGAGAATAGTATAGTAAAGAATAGTTCAGTAAAATAGAGAATAGTATAGTAGAGAATAGTTCAGTTCAATAGAGAATAGTTCAGTAGAGAATAGTTCAGTGGAGAATAGTTCAGTAGAGAATAGTATAGTAGGGAATAGTTCAGTACAATAGAGAATAGTTCATTAGAGAATAGTTCAGTAGAGAATATTTCAGTAGAGAATAGTTCAGATCAGTAGAGAATAGATCAGTAGATAATTATTCAGTAGAGAATAGTTCAGTTCAGTAGAGAATAGTTCAGTAGCTAATAGTTCAGTAGAGAATAGTATAGTAAAGAATAGTTCAGTACAATAGAGAATAGCACAGTAGAGAATAGTTCAGTAGAGAATACTATAGTAAAGAATAGTTCAGTACAATAGAGAATAGTTCAGTACAATAGAGAATAGTTCAGTAGAGAACAGTTCAGTGGAGAATAGTTCAGTAGAGAATAGTATAGTAGGGAATAGTTCAGTACAATAGAGAATAGTTCAGTAGAGAATAGTTCAGTAGAGAATAGTATAGTAAAAGAATAGTTCAGTAAAATAGAGAATAGTATAGTAGAGAATAGTTCAGTTCCATAGAGAATAGTTCAGTGGAGAATAGTTCAGTAGAGAATATTACAGTAGAGAATAGTTCAGTACAGAATTGTACAGTAGAGAATAGTTCAGTAGAGAATAGTTCAGTAGAGAATAGTTCTGTTCAATAGAGAATAGTATAGTAGAGAAGAGTTCAGTACAGTAGAGAATAGATCAGTAGAGAATAGTTCAGTACAATAGAGAATATTTCAGTAGAGAATAGTTCAGTACAATAGAGAATATTTCAGTAGATAATAGTTCAGATCAGTAGAGAATAGATCAGTAGATAATTATTCAGTAGAGAATAGTTCAGTTTAGTAGAGAATAGTTCAGTAGCTAATAGTTCAGTAGAGAATAGTATAGTAGAGAATAGTTCAGTACAATAGAGAATAGTTCAGTTCAATGGAGAATAGTTCAGTAGAGAACAGTTCAGTGGAGAATAGTTCAGTAGAGAATAGTATAGTAGGGAATAGTTCAGTACAATAGAGAATAGTTCAGTAGAGAATAGTTCAGTAGAGAATAGTATAGTAAAAGAATAGTTCAGCAAAATAGAGAATAGTACAGTAGAGAATAGTTCAGTAGAGAATAGTATAGTAGAGAATAGTTCAGTGGAGAATAGTTCAGTAGAGAATAGTATAGTAGGGAATAGTTCAGTACAATAGAGAATAGTTCATTAGAGAATAGTTCAGTAGAGAATATTACAGTAGAGAATAGTTCAGTACAGAATTGTACAGTAGAGAATAGTTCAGTAGAGAATAGTTCAGTAGAGAATAGTTCAGTAGAGAACAGTTCAGTGGAGAATAGTTCAGTAGAGAATAGTTTAGTAGAGAATAGTTCAGTACAATAGAGAATATTTCAGTAGAGAATAGTTCAGATCAGTAGAGAATAGATCAGTAGATAATTATTCAGTAGAGAATAGTTCAGTTCAGTAGAGAATAGTTCAGTAGCTAATAGTTCAGTAGAGAATAGTATAGTAAAGAATAGTTCAGTACAATAGAGAATAGTACAGCAGAGAATAGTTCAGTAGAGAATAGTATAGTAGAGAATAGTTCAGTACAATAGAGAATAGTTCAGTACAATAGAGAATAGTTCAGTAGAGAACAGTTCAGTGGAGAATAGTTCAGTAGAGAATAGTATAGTAGGGAATAGTTCAGTACAATAGAGAATAGTTCAGTAGAGAATAGTTCAGTAGAGAATAGTATAGTAAAGAATAGTTCAGTAAAATAGAGAATAGTATAGTAGAGAATAGTTCAGTTCAATAGAGAATAGGTCAGTAGAGAATAGTTCAGTGGAGAATAGTTCAGTAGAGAATAGTATAGTAGGGAATAGTTCAGTACAATAGAGAATAGTTCATTAGAGAATAGTTCAGTAGAGAATATTACAGTAGAGAATAGTTCAGTACAGAATTGTACAGTAGAGAATAGTTCAGTAGAGAATAGTTCAGTAGAGAATAGTTCAGTAGAGAACAGTTCAGTGGAGAATAGTTCAGTAGAGAATAGTATAGTAGAGAATAGTTCAGTACAATAGAGAATAGTTCAGTAGAGAATAGTTCAGTTCAGTAGAGTATAGTTCAGTACATAATTACTCAGTAGAGAATAGTTCAGTTCAGTAGAGAATAGTTCAGTAGCTAATAGTTCAGTAGAGAATAGTATAGTAAAGAATAGTTCAGTACAATAGAGAATAGCACAGTAGAGAATAGTTCAGTAGAGAATAGTATAGTAGAGAATAGTTCAGTACAATAGAGAATAGTTCAGTACAATAGAGAATAGTTCAGTAGAGAACAGTTCAGTGGAGAATAGTTCAGTAGAGAATAGTATAGTAGGGAATAGTTCAGTACAATAGAGAATAGTTCAGTAGAGAATAGTTCAGTAGAGAATAGTATAGTAAAAGAATAGTTCAGTAAAATAGAGAATAGTATAGTAGAGAATAGTTCAGTTCCATAGAGAATAGTTCAGTGGAGAATAGTTCAGTAGAGAATATTACAGTAGAGAATAGTTCAGTACAGAATTGTACAGTAGAGAATAGTTCAGTAGAGAATAGTTCAGTAGAGAATAGTTCAGTAGAGAACAGTTCAGTGGAGAATAGTTCAGTAGAGAATAGTATAGTAGAGAATAGTTCAGTACAATAGAGAATAGTATAGTAGAGAATAGTTCAGTACAGTAGAGAATAGTTCAGTAGAGAATAGTTCAGTAGAGAATAGTATAGTAGAGAAAAGTTCAGTTCAATAGAGAATAGTATAGTAGAGAATAGTTCAGTACAGTAGAGAATAGATCAGTATAGAATAGTTCAGTACAATAGAGAATAGTTCAGTAGAGAATAGTTCAGTTCAGTAGAGAATAGTTCAGTACATAATTACTCAGTAGAGAATAGTTCAGTTCAGTAGAGAATAGTTCAGTAGAGAATAGTTCAGTAGAGAATACTATAGTCAGAGAATAGTTCAGTAGAGAGTAGTATAGTAGAGAATAGTTCAGTACAATAGAGAATAGTATAGTAGAGAATAGTTCAGTACAGTAGAGAATAGTTCAGTAGAGAATAGATCAGTAGAGAATAGTTCAGTACAATTGAGAATAGTTCAGTAGAGAATAGTTCAGTAGAGAATAGCATAGTAGAGAATAGTTCAGTACAATAGAGAATAGTATAGTAGGGAATAGTTCAGTACAATAGAGAATAGTTCATTATAGAATAGTTCAGTAGAGAATAGTTCAGTAGAGAATAGTATAGTAGAGAATACTATAGTAGAGAATAGTTCAGTAGAGAATAGTATAGTAAAGAATAGTTCAGTAGAGAATAGTATAGTAAAGAACAGTTCAGTAGAGAATAGTACAGTAGAGAATGGTTCAGTAGAGAATAGTATAGTAAAGAATGGTTCAGCACAATAGAGAATAGTTCAGTAGAGAATAGTTCAGTAGAGAATAGTTCAGTAGAGAATAGTTCAGTTCAGTAGAGAATAGTTCAGCAGGTAATAGTATTCAGTAGAGAATAGTTCAGTTCAGTAGAGAATAGTTCAGTAGAGAATAGTACAGTAGAGAATAGTTCAGTAGAGAATTGTACACTAGAGAATAGTTCAGTAGAGAATAGTTCAGTAGAGAATAGTTCAGTAGAGAATAGTATAGTAGAGAATAGTTCAGTTCAATAGAGAATAGTATAGTAGAGAATAGTTCAGTACAGTAGAGAATAGATCAGTAGAGAATAGTTCAGTACAATAGAGAATATTTCAGTAGAGAATAGTTCAGTACAATAGAGAATATTTCAGTAGAGAATAGTTCAGATCAGTAGAGAATAGATCAGTAGATAATTATTCAGTAGAGAATAGTTCAGTTTAGTAGAGAATAGTTCAGTAGCTAATAGTTCAGTAGAGAATAGTATAGTAGAGAATAATTCAGTACAATAGAGAATAGTTCAGTTCAATGGAGAATAGTTCAGTAGAGAAACAGTTCAGTGGAGAATAGTTCAGTAGAGAATAGTATAGTAGGGAATAGTTCAGTACAATAGAGAATAGTTCAGTAGAGAATAGTTCAGTAGAGAATAGTATAGTAAAGAATAGTTCAGAAAAATAGAGAATAGTACAGTAGAGAATGGTTCAGTAGAGAATAGTATAGTAAAGAATAGTTCAGTAGAGAATAGTACAGTAGAGAATAGTTCAGTAGAGAATAGTATAGTAAAGAATGGTTCAGTACAATAGAGAATAGTTCAGTAGAGAATAGTTCAGTAGAGAATAGTTCAGTAGAGAATAATTCAGTTCAGTAGAGAATAGTTCAGTAGGTAATTATTCAGTAGAGAATAGTTCAGTAGAGAATTGTACACTAGAGAATAGTTCAGTAGAGAATAGTTCAGTAGAGAATAGTATAGTAGAGAATAGTTCTGTTCAATAGAGAATAGTATAGTAGAGAATAGTTCAGTACAGTAGAGAATAGATCAGTAGAGAATAGTTCAGTACAATAGAGAATATTTCAGTAGAGAATAGTTCAGTACAATAGAGAATATTTCAGTAGAGAATAGTTCAGATCAGTAGAGAATAGATCAGTAGATAATTATTCAGTAGAGAATAGTTCAGTTTAGTAGAGAATAGTTCAGTAGCTAATAGTTCAGTAGAGAATAGTATAGTAGAGAATAGTTCAGTACAATAGAGAATAGTACAGTAGAGAATAGTTCAGTAGAGAATAGTATAGTAGAGAATAGTTCAGTACAATAGAGAATAGTTCAGTTCAATGGAGAATAGTTCAGTAGAGAACAGTTCAGTGGAGAATAGTTCAGTAGAGAATAGTATAGTAGGGAATAGTTCAGTACAATAGAGAATAGTTCAGTAGAGAATAGTTCAGTAGAGAATAGTATAGTAGAGAATAGTTCAGTGGAGAATAGTATAGTAGGGAATAGTTCAGTACAATAGAGAATAGTTCATTAGAGAATAGTTCAGTAGAGAATATTACAGTAGAGAATAGTTCAGTACAGAATTGTACAGTAGAGAATAGTTCAGTAGAGAACAGTTCAGTGGAGAAACAGTTCAGTAGAGAATAGTTTAGTAGAGAATAGTTCAGTACAATAGAGAATATTTCAGTAGAGAATAGTTCAGATCAGTAGAGAATAGATCAGTAGATAATTATTCAGTAGAGAATAGTTCAGTTCAGTAGAGAATAGTTCAGTAGCTAATAGTTCAGTAGAGAATAGTATAGTAAAAGAATAGTTCAGTACAATAGAGAAATAGTACAGTAGAGAATAGTTCAGTAGAGAATAGTATAGTAGAGAATAGTTCAGTACAATAGAGAATAGTTCAGTACAATAGAGAATAGTTCAGTAGAGAACAGTTCAGTGGAGAATAGTTCAGTAGAGAATAGTATAGTAGGGAATAGTTCAGTACAATAGAGAATAGTTCAGTAGAGAATAGTTCAGTTCAGTAGAGAATAGTATAGTAAAAGAATAGTTCAGCAAAATAGAGAATAGTATAGTAGAGAATAGTTCAGTTCAATAGAGAATAGGTCAGTAGAGAATAGTTCAGTGGAGAATAGTTCAGTAGAGAATAGTATAGTAGGGAATAGTTCAGTACAATAGAGAATAGTTCATTAGAGAATAGTTCAGTAGAGAATATTTCAGTAGAGAATAGTTCAGATCAGTAGAGAATAGATCAGTAGATAATTATTCAGTAGAGAATAGTTCAGTTCAGTAGAGAATAGTTCAGTAGCTAATAGTTCAGTAGAGAATAGTATAGTAAAGAATAGTTCAGTACAATAGAGAATAGCACAGTAGAGAATAGTTCAGTCAGAGAATAGTAATTCAGTACAATAGAGAATAGTTCAGTACAATAGAGAATAGTTCAGTAGAGAAACAGTTCAGTGGAGAAATAGTTCAGTAGAGAATAGTATAGTAGGGAATAGTTCAGTACAATAGAGAATAGTTCAGTAGAGAATAGTTCAGTAGAGAATAGTATAGTAAAGAATAGTTCAGTAAAATAGAGAATAGTATAGTAGAGAATAGTTCAGTTCCATAGAGAATAGTTCAGTGGAGAATAGTTCAGTAGAGAATATTACAGTAGAGAAATAGTTCAGTACAGAATTGTACAGTAGAGAATAGTTCAGTAGAGAATAGTTCAGTAGAGAATAGTTCAGTAGAGAACAGTTCAGTGGAGAAATAGTTCAGTAGAGAATAGTATAGTAGAGAATAGTTCAGTACAATAGAGAATAGTTCAGTCAATGGAGAATAGTTCAGTACAAGAGAAACAGTTCAGTGGAGAAATAGTTCAGTAGAGAATAGTATAGTAGAGAATAGTTCAGTACAATAGAGAATAGTTCAGTAGAGAATAGTTCAGTAGAGAATAGTATAGTAAAGAATAGTTCAGAAAAATAGAGAATAGTACAGTAGAGAATAGTTCAGTAGAGAATAGTATAGTAGAGAATAGTTCAGTGGAGAATAGTTCAGTAGAGAATAGTATCAGTAGGGAATAGTTCAGTACAATAGAGAATAGTTCATTAGAGAATAGTTCAGTAGAGAATATTACAGTAGAGAATAGTTCAGTACAGAATTGTACAGTAGAGAATAGTTCAGTAGAGAATAGTTCAGTAGAGAATAGTTCAGCAGAGAACAGTTCAGTGGAGAATAGTTCAGTAGAGAATAGTTTAGTAGAGAATAGTTCAGTACAATAGAGAATATTTCAGTAGAGAATAGTTCAGATCAGTAGAGAATAGATCAGTAGATAATTATTCAGTAGAGAATAGTTCAGTTCAGTAGAGAATAGTTCAGTAGCTAATAGTTCAGTAGAGAATAGTATAGTAAAGAATAGTTCAGTACAATAGAGAATAGTACAGTAGAGAATAGTTCAGTAGAGAATAGTATAGTAGAGAATAGTTCAGTACAATAAGAGAATAGTTCAGTACAATAGAGAATAGTTCAGTAGAGAACAGTTCAGTAGAGAATAGTTCAGTAGAGAATAGTATAGTAGGGAAATGTTCAGCGCAATAGAGAATAGTTCAGTAGAGAATAGTTCAGTAGAGAATAGTATAGTAAAAGAATAGTTCAGTAAAATAGAGAATAGTATAGTAGAGAATAGTTCAGTTCAATAGAGAATAGTTCAGTAGAGAATAGTTCATTGGAGAATAGTTCAGTAGAGAATAGTTCAGTAGAGAATAGTTCAGTAGAGAATAGTATAGTAGAGAATAGTTCTGTTCAATAGAGAATAGTATAGTAGAGAATAGTTCAGTACAGTAGAGAATAGATCAGTAGAGAATAGTTCAGATAACAGAGAATATTTCAGTAGAGAATAGTTCAGTACAATAGAGAATATTTCAGTAGAGAGAGTTCAGATCAGTAGAGAATAGATCAGTAGATAATTATTCAGTAGAGAATAGTTCAGTTTAAAGAGAATAGTTCAGTAGTGAATAGTTCAGTAGAGAATAGTATAGCAGAGAATAGTTCAGTACAATAGAGAATAGTTCAGTTCAATGGAGAATAGTTCAGTAGAGAACAGTTCAGTGGAGAATAGTTCAGTAGAGAATAGTATAGTAGGGAATAGTTCAGTACAATAGAGAATAGTTCAGTAGAGAATAGTTCAGTAGAGAATAGTAATAGTAAAGAATAGTTCAGTAAAATAGAGAATAGTACAGTAGAGAATAGTTCAGTAGAGAATAGTATAGTAGAGAAATAGTTCAGTGGAGAATAGTTCAGTAGAGAATAGTATAGTAGGGAATAGTTCAGTACAATAGAGAATAGTTCATTAGAGAATAGTTCAGTAGAGAATATTACAGTAGAGAATAGTTCAGCACAGAATGTACAGTAGAGAATAGTTCAGTAGAGAATAGTTCAGTAGAGAATAGTTCAGTAGAGAACAGTTCAGTGGAGAATAGTTCAGTAGAGAATAGTTTAGTAGAGAATAGTTCAGTACAAGAGAATATTTCAGTAGAGAATAGTTCAGATCGTAGAGAATAGATCAGAGATAATTATTCAGTAGAGAATAGTTCAGTTCAGTAGAGAATAGTTCAGTAGCTAATAGTTCAGTAGAGAATAGTATAGTAAAGAATAGTTCAGCATAATAGAGAATACAGTGAGAATAGTTCAGTGAGAATAGTATAGTAGAGAATAGTTCAGTACAATAGAGAATAGTTCAGTACATAAGAGAATAGTTCAGTAGAGAACAGTTCAGTGGAGAATAGTTCAGTAGAGAATAGTATAGTAGGGAATAGTTCAGTACAATAGAGAATAGTTCAGTAGAGAATAGTTCAGTAGAGAATAGTATAGTAAAGAATAGTTCAGTAAAATAGAGAATAGTATAGTAGAGAATAGTTCAGTTCAATAGAGAATAGTTCAGTAGAGAATAGTTCAGTGGAGAATAGTTCAGTAGAGAATAGTATAGTAGAGAATAATTCAGTACAATAGAGAATAGTTCATTAGAGAATAGTTCAGTAGAGAATATTACAGTAGAGAATAGTTTCAGTACAGAATAGTACAGTAGAGAATAGTTCAGTAGAGAATAGTTCAGTAGAGAATAGTTCAGTAGAGAACAGTTCAGTGGAGAATAGTTCAGTAGAGAATAGTATAGTAGAGAATAGTTCAGTACAATAGAGAATAGTTCAGTAGAGAATAGTTCAGTTCAGTAGAGAATAGTTCAGTACATCTCAGTAGAGAATAGTTCAGTTCAGTAGAGAATAGTTCAGTAGAGAACAGTTCAGTGGAGAATAGTTCAGTAGAGAATAGTATAGTAGAGAATAGTTCAGCAATAGAGAATAGTATAGTAGAGAATAGTTCAGTACAGTAGAGAATAGTTCAGTAGAGAATAGTATAGCAGAGAAGAGTTCAGTACAACAGAGAATAGTATAGGAGAGAATAGTTCAGTACAGCAGAGAATAGTTCAGTAGAGAATAGATCAGTGAGAATAGTTCAGTACAGTTGAGAATAGTTCAGTAGAGAATAGTTCAGTAGAGAATAGCACAGTAGAGAATAGTTCAGTACAATAGAGAATAGTATAGTAGAGAATAGTTCAGTACAACAGAGAATAGTTCATTATAGAATAGTTCAGTAGAGAATAGTTCAGTAGAGAATAGTTAAGTAGAGAAACTATAGCAGAGAACAGTTCAGTAGAGAATAGTATAGTAAAGAATAGTTCAGTAGAGAAATAGTATAGCAAAGAACAGTTCAGTAGAGAATAGTACAGTAGAGAATGGTTCAGTAGAGAATAGTATAGTAGAGAATAGTTCAGCAGAGAATAGTACAGTAGAGAATAGTTCAGTACAGCAGAGAATAGTATCAGCAGAGAATGGTTCAGTACCAGAGAAAACAGTAGAGAATAGTTCAGTAGAGAATAGTTCAGTAGAGAATAGTTCAGTTCAGTAGAGAATAGTTCAGTAGGGAATTATTCAGCAGAGAATAGTTCAGCAGAGAATAGTACAGTAGAGAATAGTTCAGTAGAGAATTACACACTAGAGAACAGTTCAGTAGAGAATAGTTCAGTAGAGAATAAGTTCAGTAGAGAATAGTATAGTAGAGAATAGTTCTGTTCAGCAGAGAATAGTATAGTAGAGAATAGTTCCAGTAGAGAATAGTTCAGTAGAGAATAATTCAGTACAATAGAGAATATTTCAGTAGAGAATAGTTCAGCACAGTAGAGAATAGTTCAGTGAGAATAGTTCAGTTAGTAGAGAATAGTTCAGAGAACAGTTCAGTAGAGAATAGTTCAGTAGAGAATAGTTCAGTACAGAGAATAGTTCAGTAGAGAATAGTTCAGTAGAGAATAGTATAGTAGAGAATAGTTCAGTACAATAGAGAATAGTTCAGTTCAATGAGAATAGTTCAGAAGAACCAGTGGAGAATAGTTCAGTAGAGAATAGTATAGTAGAGAATAATCAGTACAATAGAGAATAGTTCAGCAGAGAATAGTTCAGTAAATAGAGAATAGTACAGTAGAGAATAGTTCAGTAGAGAAGTAGTATAGTAGAGAATAGTTCAGTGAGAGAATAGTTCAGTAGAGAATAGTATAGTAGAGAATAGTTCAGTACAATAGAGAATAGTTCATTAGAGAATAGTTCAGTAGAGAATAGTTACAGTAGAGAATAGTTCAGTACAGAATTGTACAGTAGAGAATAGTTCAGTAGAGAAATAGTTCAGTAGAGAACAGTTCAGTAGAGAGAATAGTTCAGTAGAGAATAGTTTAGTAGAGAAATAGTTCAGTACAATAGAGAATAGTTATGTAGAGAATAGTTCAGTCAGCAGAGAATAGTTCAGTAGAGAATTATTCAGTAGAGAATAGTTCAGTTCAGCAGAGAATAGTTCAGTAGAGAATAGTTCAGTAGAGAATAGTATAGTAAAGAATAGTTCAGACATAGAGAATAGTTCAGCAGAGAATAGTTCAGTAGAGAATAGTATAGTAGAGAATAGTTCAGTCAGTAGAGAATAGTTCAGTAAAAGTAGAGAATAGTTCAGTAGAGAAACAGTTCAGTAGAATAGTTCAGTAGAATAGTATAGTAGAGAATAGTTCAGTACAGTAGAGAACAGTTCAGTAGAGAATAGTTCAGTAGAAATAGTATGTAAAGAATAGTTCAGTAGAGAATAGTACAGTAGAGAATAGTTCAGTTCAATAGAGAATAGTTCAGTAGAGAATAGTTCAGTAGAGAATAGTTCAGTAGAGAATAGTATAGCAGGAATTTACAATAGAGAATAGTTCATTAGAGAATAGTTCAGTAGAGAATAGTTCAGTAGAGAATAGTATCAGTACAGAATAGTACAGTAGAGAATAGTATAGCAGAGAATAGTTCAGTACAACAGAGAATAGTTCAGTAGAGAATAGTTCAGTAGAGAATATTCGACAGTAGAGAATAGTTCAGCAAGAGAATAGTCATTAGAGAATAGTTCAGAAGAGAATAGTTCAGTAGAGAAAGTTCAGTAGAGAATAGTTCAGTAGAGAATTCTAGAGAGAATAGTTAAAGAACAGTTCAGAATAGAGAATAGTTCAGTAGAGAACAGTTCAGTAGAGAATAGTATTAGTAGAGAATAGTTCAGTTCAGTAGAGAATAGTTCAGAAAGAACATCAGCAGAGAATAGTTCAGTAGAAGAAAGATACAGAGAATAGTCAAAATAGCACAGTAGAGAATAGCTCATAGTAGAGAATAGTTCAAGTAGAGAATAGTCAAAATAGAGAATAGTTCAGTAGAGAATAGTAAGAGAATCAAAATGTTCCAGAATAGTCAAGAGAACAGTCATAGTAGAGAAAGTTCAGTAGAGAATAGTATAGGAGAATAGTTCAGTACAATAGAGAATAGTTCAGTAGAGAATAGTTCAGTACAGTAGAGAATAGTTCAGTAGAGAATAGTTCAGTTAGAGAATACAATACAGTAGAGAATAGTTCAGTCAGAGAATTAGTTCAGCAGAGAATACTAGAGTGAGAACAGTTCAGTAGAGAAGTAGTATAGTAGAGAATAGTTCAGTACAATAGAGAATAGTACAGTGAGAATAGTTCCAATAAGTAGAGAATAGTTCAGTAGAGAATAGATCAGTAGAGAATAGTTCAGTACAATGAGAGAATAGTTCAGTAGAGAATAGTTCAGTAGAGAATAGACAGTAGAGAATAGTTCAGTAAAACAGAGAATAGTATAGTAGGGAATAGTTCAGTACAATAGAGAATAGTACAGTATAGAATAGTTCAGTAGAGAATAGTTCAGTAGAGAATAGTTCAGCAGAGAATACTATAGAGAATAGTTCAGTAGAGAATAATAAGTCGCAGAGAATAGTATCAGTAGAGAATAGTACAGGTAGAGAATAGTTCAGTAGAGAATAGTATATAGAGAATAGTTCAGTAGAAAATAGTTCAGTAGAGAATACTATAGTAGAGAATAGTTCAGTAGAGAATAGTAGTAGTAGAGAATAGTTCAGTAGAGAATAGTTCAGTAGAGAATAGTTCAGTACAGAATAGTACAGAATAGTTCAGTAGAGAATAGTTCAGTAGAGAATAGTTCAGTAGAGAATAGTACAGTAGAGAATAGTTCAGTGAGAGAATAGCATAGTAGAGAATAGTTCAGTAGAGAATAGTATGTAGAGAATAGTTCTGTACAATAGAGAATAGTACAGTAGAGAATAGTTCAGTAGTAGAGAATAGTTCAGTAGAGAATAGTTCAGTACAATAGTAGAATAGTTCAGTAGAGAAGGTTCAAAAGTAGAGAATAGTTCAGTAGAGAATAGTTCAGTTCAGTAGAGAATAGTTCAGTAGATAAATAATTCAGTAGAGAATAGTTCAGTTTAGTAGAGAATAGTTCAGTAGAGAATAGTTCAGCAGAGATAGTATAATAGAGAATAGTTCAGCAGAGAATAGTTCAGTAGAGAATAGTTCAGTAGAGAATAGTTCAGTAGAGAATAGTTCAGTAGAGAATAGTCAGTTGAGAATAGTTCAGTAGAGAATAGTTCATTAACGAGAATAGTTCAGTAGAGAATAGTATAGTAGAGGAATAGTTCAGTACAATAGAGAATAGTTCAGTAGAGAATAGTTCAGTAGAGAATATGTCAGTAAAAGAAGATAGTTCATCAGTAGAGAATAGTACAGTAGAGAATAGTTCAGTTCAGTGAGAATAGTACAGTAGAGAATAGTTTAGTAGAGAATAGTATAGTAGGGAATAGTTCAGTCAGAGAATAGTTCATTGGAGAATAGTTCAGTAGAGAATAGTTCAGTAGAGAATAGTTCAGTAGAATAGTAAGAGAGAATAGTTCAGTAGAGAATAGTTCAGTAGAGAATAGTTAAGTGGAGAATAGTTCAGTAGAGAATAGTTTCAGTAGAGAATAGTTCAGTACAATAGAGAATAGTTCAGTAGAGAATAGTTCAGTCAGTGGAGAATAGTTCAGCAGAGAATATTACAGTAGAGAATAGTTCAGTTCGTAGAGAATAGTTCAGTAGAGAATAGTTCAGAGAGAATATAGAAAGAATAGTTCAGTACAAGAGAATACAGAGAGAATAGTTCAGTAGAGAATAGTACAGTAGAGAATAGTACAGTAAGAGAATAGTTCAGTAGAGAATAGTTCAGTAGAGAATAGTTCAGTGCAGAGAATAGTTCAGTAGAGAATAGTATAGTAGAGAATAGTAGTACAATAGAGAATAGTACAGTAGAGAATAGTTCAATAGAGAATAGTACAGTAGAGAATAGTTCAGTAGAGAAAGAGTTTTCCAGAGAATAGTTCAGTAGAGAATAGTTCAGTAGAGAGAATAGTTCAGTAGAGAATAGTTCAGTGGAGAATAGTTCAGTAGAGAATAGTCAATAGTAGAAATAGTTCAGTAATGAGAATAGTTCAGTGAAGAATAGTTCAGTAGAGAATAGTTCAGTAGAGAATAGTTCAGATAGAGAATAGTTCAGTGAGAATAAGTAGAGAATAGTTCAGTAGAGAATAGTACAGTAGGGAGAATAGTTCAGTAGATATATAGTAGAGAATATAGTATAGAAAATAGTTCAGTAGAGAATAGTCCAGTAGAGAATAGTATCAGTACAGAATAGTTCAGTAGAGAAATGTTAAGAGAGAATAGTTCAGTAGAGAATAGTTCAGCAGAGAATAGTTCAGTACTGAGAATAGTTCAGTTGAGAATAGTTCAGTACAGAGAGAATAGTTCAGTAGAGAATATTTCAGTAGAGAATAGTTCAGCAGAGAATAGTTCAGTAGAGAATAGTATAGTAGAGAATAGTTCAGTAGAGAATAGTTCAGTAGAGAATAGTTCAGTAGAGTATAGTATAGTAGAGAATAGTATAGTAGAGAAATAGTTCAGTAGAGAATAGTATAGTAAAGAATAGTTCAGTACAGTATAGTTCAGTAGAGAATAGTATATGAGAGAATAGTTCAGTAGAGAATAGTTCAGCAGAGAATAGCTTCAGTACAATAGAGAATAGTATCCAGTTGAGAATAGTTCAGTTCAGTAGAGAATAGTTCAGTAGAGAATATTTCAGTAAGAGAATAGTTCAGTAGAGAATAGTTCAGTAGAGAATAGTATAGTAAAGAATAGTTCAGTACAGAGAATAGTACAGTAGAAGAATAGTTCAGTAGAATATCAGTAGAGAATAGTTCAGTAGAGAGAATAGTTCAGTAGAGAATAGTTCTACAGTAGAGAATAGTTCAGTAGAGAATAGATCAGTAGAGAATAGTTCAGTAGAGAACTAGTACAGTACAATGAGAATAGTTCAGTAGAGAATAGTTCAGTTCAATAGAGAATAGTTCAGTAGAGAATATTTCAGTAGAGAATAGTTCAGTGGAGAAATAGTTCAGTAGAGAATAGTACAATAGAGAATAGTTCAGTACAATAGAGTATAGTTCAGTGGAGAATAGTTCAGTAGAGAATAGTATAGTAGAGGAATAGTTCAGTACAATAGAGAGAATAGTTCAGTTAGAGAATAGTTCAGTAGAGAATAGTTCAGTAGAGAATAGTACAGTAGAGAATAGTATAGTAGAAAATAGTATAGTAGAAAATAGTTCAGTAGAGAAATAGTATAGTAAAGAATAGTTCAAGTACAGTATGTATTCAGTAGAGAATATTCAGGAGAATAGTTCAGTAGAGAATAGTTCAGCAGAGAATACGTATCAGTAGAGAATAGTTCAGTACAATGAGAATAGTTCAGTAGAGAATAGTTCAGTAGAGAATAGTTCAGTAGAGAATAGTTCAGTAGAGAATAGTTCAGTAGAGAATAGTTCAGTAGAGAATAGTTCAGTAACAGAGAGAATAGTTCAGCAGAGAATAGTATAGTAGAGAATAGTTCAGTAGAGAATTGTACAGTAGAGAATAGTTCAGCAGAGAATAGTTAAGTAGAGAATAGTTCAGTAGAGAATAGTTCAGTAGAGTATAGTATAGTCCAGAGAATAGTACAGTAGAGAATAGTACAGTAGAGAATAGTTCAGTAGAGAATAGTTCGTAGAGAATAATTCAGTAGAGAATAGTTCAGAAGAAGAGAATAGTTCAATTCAGTCGATAATAGTACAAAGTAGAGAATAGTTCAGTAGAGAATAGTTCAGTACAATAGAGAATAGTATAGTAGAGAATAGTTCAGTACAGTAGAGAATAGTTCAGTTGAGAATTGTTCAGTAGATAATTTTACAGTAGAGAATAGTTCAGTAAAGAATAGTTCAGTAGAGAATAGTACAGTAGAGAATAGTTCAGTAGAGAATAGTATAGTAGAGAATAGTTCAGTAGAGAATATTATAGTAAAGAATAGTTCAGTAAGAGAATAGTACAGTAGAGAATAGTTCAGTAGAGAATAGTTCAGTAGAGAATTATTCAGTACCAATAGAGAATAGTACAGTAGAGAAATAGTACAGTAGAGAATAGTTCAGTAGAAAATAGTATAGTAAAGAATAGTTCAGTAGAGAATAGTACAGTAGAATAGTTCAGTAGAGAATAGTTCAGCATGAGAGAATAGTTCAGTTCAGTAGAGAATAGTTCAGTAGAGAATAGTATAGAGAAGAATAGTTCAGTAGAGAATAGTTCAGTAGAGAATAGTACAGTAGAGAATAGTTCAGTACAGTAGAGAATAGTTCAGTGAGAGAATAGTTCAGTAGAGAATAGTACAGTAGAAGAACAGTTCAGTAGAGAATAGTTCAGTAGAGAATAGTTCAGTTCAATAGAGAATAGTTCAGTAGAGAATAGTTCAGTGGAGAATAGTTCAGTAGCAGAGAATAGTATAGTAGAGAATAGTTCAGTACAATAGAGAATAGTTCAGTAGAGAATAGTTCAGTAGAGAATAGTTCAGTAGAGAATATTCAGTAGAGAATAGATCAGTGGAGAATATAGTTCAGTAGAGAATAGTTCAGTAGTGAATAGTTCAGTAAAGTGAATAGTTCAGTAGAGAAGTTTAGTAGAGAATAGTTCAGTAGAGAATAGTACAGTAGAGAATAGTTCAGTAGAGAATAGTACAGTGGAGAATAGTTCAGTTCAATAGAGAATAGTTCAGTAGACGAATAGTTCAGTAGAGAATAGTTCAGTTCAATAGAGAATAGTTCAGTAGAGAATAGTTCAGTAGAGAATAGTTCAGTAGAGAATAGTTCAGTACAAAGAGAATAGTTCAGTAGAGAATAGTTCAGTAGAGAATAGTTCAGTAGAGAATAGTATAGTAGGGAATAGTTCAGTTCAAGAGAATAGTTCATTGGAGAATTAGTTCAGTAGAGAATAGTTCAGTAGAGAATAGTTCAGTACAGATAGTTCAGTAGAGAATAGTACAGTAGAGAATAGTTCAGTAGAGAATAGTTCAGTGGAGAATAGTTCAGTAGAGAATAGTATAGTAGAGAATAGTTCAGTACAATAGAGAATAGTACAGTAGAGAATAGTTCAGTACAGTAGAGAATAGTTCAGTAGAGAATAGTTCAGTAGAGAATAGTATAGTAGAGAATAGTTCAGTACGAGAATAGTATAGTAGAGAATAGTTCAGTACAGTAGAGAATAGTTCAGTAGAGAATAGTTCAGTAAATAGAGAATAGTTCAGTAGAGAATAGTTCAGTGTAGAGAATAGTTCAGTAGAGAATAGTAGAGAATAGTTCAGTACAGAGAATAGTTCAGTAGAGAATAGTTCAGTAGAGAATAGTTCAGTAGAGAATAGTTTAGTAAGAGAATAGTTCAGTAGAGAATAGTACAGTAGAGAATAGTTCAAGTAGAGAATAGTTCAGTAGAGAATAGTTCAGTAGAGAATAGTTCAGTAGAGAATAGTTCAGTAGAGAATAGTTCAGATAGAGAATAGTTCAGTAGATAGTCAGCAGAGAATAGTATAGTAGAGAATAGTTCAGTACAAAAGAGAGAATAGTTCAGTAGAGAATAGTTCAGTAGAGAATAGTTCAGTAGAGATATAGTAGAGAATAGTTCAGTAGAGAATAGTTCAGTAGAGAATAGTTCAGTAAAGAGAATAGTTCAGTAGAGAATAGTACAGTAGAGAATAGTTCAGTAGAGAATAGTACAGTAGAGAATAGTTCAGTAGAGAATAGTATAGCAAAGAAATAGTTCAGTAGAGAATAAGTTCAGTAGAGAATAGTTCAGTAGAGAATAGTTCAGTAGAGAATAGTTCAGTAGAGAATAGTTCAGTAGAGAATAGTTCAGTAGAGAATAGTCACAGTAGAGAATAGTTCAGTAGAGAATGGTTCAGTAGAGAATAGTTCAGTAGAGAATAGTTCAGTAGAGAATAGTTCAGTAAAGAATAGTTCAGTTCAGTAGAGAATAGTTCAGTAGAGAATAGTACAGTAGAGAATAGTTCAGTTCAATAGAGAATAGTATAGTAGAGAATAGTTCAGTACAGTAGAGAATAGATCAGTAGAGAATAGTTCAGTACAATAGAGAATATTTCAGTAGAGAATAGTTCAGTAGAATTTCAGTAGAGAATAGTTCAGATCAGTAGAGAATAGTTCAGTAGATAATTATTCAGTAGAGAATAGTTCAGTTCAGTAGAGAATAGTTCAGTAGAGAATAGTTCAGTAGAGAATAGTATAGTAGAGAATAGTTCAGTACAATAGAGAATAGTACAGTGAGAATAGTTCAGTAGAGGTTCAGTAGAGAATAGTTCAGTAGAGAATAGTATAGTAGGGAATAGTTCAGTACAATAGAGAATAGTTCAGTAGAGAATAGTTCAGTAGAGAATAGTTCAGTAGAGAATAGTTCAGTAGAGAATAGTTCAGTAGAGAATAGTTCAGTAGAGAAAGTATAGTAGAGAATAGTTCAGTAGAGAATAGTTCAGTAGAGAATAGTTCAGTAGGGAATAGTATAGTAGAGAATAGTTCAGTACAGTGGAGAATAGTTCAGTAGAGAATAGTTCAGTAGAGAATAGTTCAGTAGAGAATAGTTCAGTAGAGAATAGTTCAGTAGAGAGTAGTACAGTAGAGAATAGTTCAGTAGAGAATAGTATAGTAGAGAATAGTTCCAAGTAGAGAATAGTTCAGTGGAGAATAGTTCAGTAGAGAATAGTTCAGTAGATAATAGTATAGTAGAGAATAGTTCAGTTCAATGAGAATAGTACAGTAGAGAATAGTTCAGTAGAGAATAGTTCAGTAGAGAATAGTTCAGTACAATAGAGAATAGTTCAGTAGAGAATAGTTCAGCAGAGAATTGTTCAGTGGAGAATAGTTCAGCAGAGAATAGTATAGTAGAGAATAGTTCAGTAGAGTATAGTTCAGTAGAGAATAGTTCAGTAGAGAATAGTTCAGTAGAGAATAGTATAGTAGAGAATAGTTCAGTACGAGAATAGTACAGTAGAGAATAGTTCAGTAGAGAATAGCATAGAGAATAGTTCAGTAAGAGAATAGTTCAGTTCAGTGAGAATAGTTCAGTAGAGAATAGTTCAGTAGAGAATAGTTCAGTGCAGAGAATAGTTCAGTAGAGAATAGTTCAGTACAATAGAGAATAGTTCAGTAGAGAATAGTTCAGTAGAGAATAGTACAGTAGAGAATAGTTCAGTAGAGAATAGTTCAGTAGAGAATAGTTCAGTGAGAATAGTACAGTAGAGAATAGTTCAGTAGAGAATAGTTCGGTAGAGAATAGTTCAGTACAGTAGAGAATAGTTCAGTAGAGAATAGTTTAGTAGAGAATAGTTCAGTAGAGAATAGTTCAGCAGAGAATTGTACAGTAGAGAATAGTTCAGTAGAGAACAGTTCAGTAGAGAATAGTTCAGTAGAGAATAGTTTCAGTAGAGAATAGTTCAGTACAGAGAATAGTCAAGAATAGTTCAGTAGAGAATAGTTCAGTAGAGAATAGTTCAGTAGAGAATAGTTCAGTAGAGAAATAGTATAGTAGAAAATAGTTCAGTAGAAAATAGTATAGTAAAGAATAGTTCAGTACAGTATAGTTCAGTAGAGAATAGTATATGAGAGAATAGTTCAGTAGAGAATAGTTCAGCAGAGAATACTTCAGTACAATAGAGAATAGTTCAGTTGAGAAAGTTCAGTTCAGTAGAGAATAGTTCAGTAGAGAATATTTCGTAGAGAATAGTTCAGTAGAGAATAGTTCAGTAGAGAATAGTATAGTAAAGAATAGTTCAGTAGAGAATAGTACAGTAGAGAATAGTTCAGTAGAGTATAGTATAGTAGAAAATAGTATAGTAGAAAATAGTTCAGTAGAAAATAGTATAGTGAATAGTTCGTACAAGAGAATAGTTCAGTAGAGAATAGTTCAGTAGAGAATAGTTCAGTAGAGAATAGTTCAGAGAGAGAATACTTCAGTAGCAGTAGAGAATAGTTCAGTTGAGAATAGTTCAGTTCAGTAGAGAATAGTTCAGTAGAGAATATTTCAGTAGAGAATAGTTCAGTAGAGAATAGTTCAGTAGAGAATAGTATGCAGAGAATAGTTAAAGAATAGTACATAGAGAATAGTTCAGTAGAGAATAGTTCAGTAGAGATAGTATAGTAGAGAATAGTTCAGTACGAGAATAGTTCAGTAGAGAATAGTTCAGTATAGAGAGAATAGTACAGTAGAGAATAGTTCAGTAGAGAATAGTTCAGTAGAGAATAGTTCAGTCAGAATAGTTCAGTAGAGAATAGTTCAGTCAGAGAATAGTTCAGTAGAGAATAGTTCAGTAGAGAATAGTACAGTAGAGAATAGTTCAGTAGAGAATAGTTCAGTAGAGAATAGTTCAGTAGAGAATAGTTCAGTAGAGAATAGTTCAGTAGAGAATAGTATAGTAGAGAATAGTTCAGTACAATAGAGAATAGTTCAGTAGAGAATAGTTCAGTAGAGAATAGTTCAGTAGAGAATAGTTCAGTACAGAATAAGTAGAGAATAGTTCAGTAGAGAATAGTTCAGTAGAGAATAGTTCAGTAGAGAATAGTACAGTAAAGAATAGTTCAGTAGAGAATAGTACAGTAGAGAATAGTTCAGTAGAGAATAGTACTAGTAGAGAATAGTTCAGTAGAGAATAGTTCAGTAGAGAATAGTATAGTAGAGAATAGTTCAGTACAGTAGAGAATAGTTCAGTAGAGAATAGTTCAGTAGAGAATAGTTCAGTAGAGAATAGTTCAGTAGAGAATAGTGAGAATAGTACAGTAGAGAATAGTTCAGTAGAGAATAGTACAGTAGAGAATAGTTCAGTAGAGAATAGTTCAGTAGAGAATAGTTCAGTAGAGAATAGTTCAGTACAGTAGAGAATAGTTCAGCAGAGAATAGTTCAGTAGTAGAGAATAGTTCAGTAGAGAATAGTTCAGTAGAGAATAGTACAGTAGAGAGAATAGTTCAGTAGAGAATAGTTCAGTAGAGAATAGTATAGTAAAGAATAGTTCAGTAGAGAATAGTACAGTAGAGAATAGCTCAGTAGAGAATAGTACAGTAGAGAATAGTTCAGTAGAGAATAGTTCAACGGTAGAGAATAGTTCAGTAGAGAATAGTTCAGTAGAGAATAGTTCAGTAAAGAGAATAGTATAGTAGAGAATAGTTCAGTACAGTAGAGAATAGTTCAGTAGAGAATAGTTCAGTAGAGAATAGTACAGTAGAGAATAGTTCAGTACAATAGAGAATAGTACAGTAGAGAATAGTTCAGTAGAGAATAGTTCAGTAGAGAATAGTCGGAGAATAGTTCAGTAGAGAATAGTTCAGTAGAGAATAGTTCAGTAGAGAATAGTACAGTAGAGAATAGTTCAGTAGAGAATAGTTCAGTAGAGAATAGTTCAGTACAGTAGAGAATAGTTCAGTAGAGAATAGTTCAGTAGAGAATAGTTCAGTAGAGAATAGTTCAGTAGAGAATAGTACAGTAGAGAATAGTTCAGTAGAGAATAGTTCAGTAGAGAATAGTTCAGTAGAGAATAGTTCAGTAGAGTAGAGAATAGTTCAGTAGAGAATAGTTCAGTAGAGAATAGTATCAGTAGAGAATAGTTCAGTAGAGAATAGTTCAGTCAAGGAGAATAGTTCAGTAGAGAATAGTTCAGTAGAGAATAGTACAGTAGAGAATAGTATCAGTAGAGAATAGTTCAGTAGAGAATAGTTCAGTAGAGAATAGTATAGTAGAGAATAGTTCAGTAGAGAATAGTTCAGTAGAGAATAGTACAGTAGAGAATAGTTCAGTAGAGAATAGTTCAGTAGAGAATAGTTCAGTACATGAGAATAGTTCAGTAGAGAATAGTTCAGTAGAGAATAGTTCAGTACAATAGAGAATAGTTCAGTAGAGAATAGTTCAGTAGAGAATAGTTCAGTAGAGAATAGTTCAGTAGAGAATAGTTAGTAGAGAATAGTTCAGTAGAGAATAGTTCAGTAGAGAATAGTTCAGTAGAGAATAGTTCAGTAGAGAATAGTTCAGTAGAGAATAGTATCAGTAGAGAATAGTTCAGTAAGAGAATAGTTCAGTAGAGAATAGTTCAGTTCAGTAGAGAATAGTTCAGTAGAGAATTATTCAGTAGAGAATAGTTCAGTTCAGTAGAGAATAGTTCAGTAGAGAATAGTTCAGTAGAGAATAGTATAGTAGAGAATAGTTCAGTACAATAGAGAATAGTACAGTAGAGAATAGTTCAGTAGAGAATAGTACAGTAGAGAATAGTTCAGTACAATAGAGAATAGTTCAGTAGAGAATAGTTCAGTAGAGAATAGTATAGTAGAGAATAGTTCAGTGAGAATAGTTCAGTAGAGAATAGTTCAGTAGAGAATAGTTCAGTAGAGAATAGTTCAGTAGAGAATAGCATAGTAGAGAATAGTTCAGTAGACAATAGAGAATAGTTCAGTAGAGAATAGTTCAGTAGAGAATAGTTCAGTAGAGAATAGTATAGTAGAGAATAGTTCAGTACAATAGAGAATAGTTCAGTAGAGAATAGTTCAGTAGAGAATAGTACAGTAGAGAATAGTTCAGTAGAGAATAGTTCAGTAGAGAATAGTTCAGTAGAGAATAGTTCAGTAGAGAATAGTTCAGTAGAGAATAGTTCAGTAGAGAATAGTTCAGTAGAGAATAGTATAGTAGAGAATAGTTCAGTACAAAGAGAATAGTTCAGTAGAGAATAGTTCAGTTCAGTAGAGAATAGTTCAGTAGAGAATAGTTCAGTAGAGAATAGTTCAGTAGAGTTCAGTAGAGAATAGTTCAAGTAGAGAATAGTTCAGTAGAGAATAGTATAGTAGAGAATAGTTCAGTACAATGAGAATAGTTCAGTAGAGAATAGTTCAGTAGAGAATAGTACAGTAGAGAATAGTTCAGTACAATGAGAATAGTCAGTAGAGAATAGTTCAGTAGAGAATAGTTCAGTAGAGAATAGTTCAGTAGAGAATAGTTCAGTAGAGAATAGTTCAGTACATGAGAATAGTTCAGTAGAGAATAGTTCAGTAGAGAATAGTATAGTAGAGAATAGTTCAGTAGAAATAGTTCTCGAGAATAGTATAGTAGAGAATAGTTCAGTAAGAGAATAGTTCAGTAGAGAATAGTTCAGTAGAGAATAGTTCAGTAGAGAATAGTTCAGTAGAGAATAGTTCAGTAGAGAATAGTTCAGTAGAGAATAGTTCAGTAGTGAATAGTTCAGGACAAGAGAGTAGTTCAGTAGAGAATAGTTCAGTAGAGAATAGTATAGTAGGGAATAGTTCAGTACAATATAGAGAATAGTTCAGTGGAGAATAGTTCAGTAGAGAATAGTTCAGTAGAGAATAGTATAGTAGAGAAATAGTTCAGTTCAATAGAGAATAGTACAGTAGAGAATAGTTCAGTAAGTAGAGAATAGATCAGTAGAGAATAGTTCAGTACAATAGAGAATAGTTCAGTAGAGAATAGTTCAGTTCAGTAGAGAATAGTTCAGTAGAGAATAGTATCAGTAGGGAATAGTTCAGTACAGTAGGAATAGTTCAGTAGAGAATAGTTCAGTAGAGACTAGTTCAGTAGAGAATAGTTCAGTAGAGAATACTATAGTAGAGAATAGTTCAGTACAATAGAGAATAGTATAGTAGAGAATAGTTCAGTACAGTAGAGAATAGTTCAGTAGAGAATAGTTCAGTAGAGAATAGTTCAGTAGAGAATAGTTCAGTAGAGAATAGTTCAGTAGAGAATAGATATAGTAGAGAATAGTTCAGTACAATAGAGAATAGTTCAGTAGAGAATAGTTCAGTACAATAGAGAATAGTTCATTATAGAATAGTTCAGTAGAGAATAGTTCAGTAGAGAATAGTATAGTAGAGAATACTATAGTAGAGAATAGTTCAGTAGAGAATAGTATAGTAAAAGAATAGTTCAGTAGAGAATAGTATAGTAAAGAATAGTTCAGTAGAGAATAGTACAGTAGAGAATAGTTCAGTAGAGAATAGTATAGTAAAGAATAGTTCAGTAGAGAATAGTTCAGTAGAGAATAGTTCAGTAGAGAATAGTTCAGTAGAGAATAGTTCAGTTCAGTAGAGAATAGTTCAGTAGAGAATAGTTCAGTAGAGAATAGTTCAGTAGAGAATAGTTCAGTAGAGAATAGTACAGTAGAGAATAGTTCAGTAGAGAATAGTACAGTAGAGAATAGTTCAGTAGAGAATAGTTCAGTTCAGTAGAGAATAGTTCAGTAGAGAATAGTATAGTAGAGAATAGTTCAGTTCAATAGAGAATAGTATAGTAGAGAATAGTTCAGTACAGTAGAGAATAGATCAGTAGAGAATAGTTCAGTACAATAGAGAATATTCAGTAGAGAATAGTTCAGTACAATAGAGAATATTTCAGTAGAGAATAGTTCAGATCAGTAGAGAATAGTTCAGTAGATAATTATTCAGTAGAGAATAGTTCAGTTCAGTAGAGAATAGTTCAGTAGCTAATAGTTCAGTAGAGAATAGTATAGTAGAGAATAGTTCAGTACAATAGAGAATAGTTCAGTAGAGAATAGTTCAGTAGAGAATAGTATTCAGTAGAGAATAGTATAGTAGGGAATAGTTCAGTACAATAGAGAATAGTTCATTAGAGAATAGTTCAGTACAGAATAGTATAGTAGAGAATAGTTCAGTAGAGAATAGTTCAGTAGAGAATAGTTCAGTAGAGAATAGTTCAGTAGAGAATAGTTCAGTAGAGAATAGTTCAGTAGAGAATAGTTCAGTAGAGAATAGTTCAGTAGAGAATAGTTCAGTAGAGAATAGTTCAGTAGAGAATAGTTCAGTAGAGAATAGTTCAGTTCAGTAGAGAATAGTTCAGTAGAGTAATTGTTCAGTAGAGAATAGTTCAGTAGAGAATAGTTCAGTAGAGAATAGTCAGTAGAGAATAGTACAGTAGAGAATAGTTCAGTAGAGAATAGTTCAGTAGAGAATAGTTCAGTAGAGAATAGTTAGTAGAGAATAGTTCAGTAGAGAATAGTTCAGTAGAGAATAGTTCTAGATATCAGTAGAGAATAGTTCAGTACAATAGAGAATAGTTCAGTAGAGAATAGTAAGTAGAGAATAGTTCAGTAGAGAATAGTTCAGGTAGAGAATAGTTCAGTAGAGAATAGTTCAGTAGAGAATAGTTCAGTAGAGAATAGTTCAGTAGAGAATAGTTCAGTAGAGAATAGTATAGTAGGGAATAGTTCAGTACAATAGAGAATAGTTCATTAGAGAATAGTTCAGTAGAGAATATTACAGTAGAGAATAGTTCAGTAGAGAATAGTTCAGTAGAAAATAGTACAGTAGAGAATAGTTCAGTACAGTATAGTTCAGTAGAGAATAGTATATGAGAGAATAGTTCAGTAGAGAATAGTTCAGCAGAGAATACTTCAGTAGCAATAGAGAATAGTTCAGTAATAGTTCAGTAGAGAATAGTTCAGTTCAGTACAGAATTGTACAGTAGAGAATAGTTCAGTAGAGAATAGTTCAGCAGTAGAGAATAGTTCAGTAGAGAACAGTTCAGTAGAGAATAGTTCAGTAGAGAATAGTCATAGTAGAGAATAGTTCAGTAGCAGTAGAGAATAGTTCATTAGAGAATAGTGCAGTAGAGAATAGTTCAGTAGAGAATAGTTCAGTTCAATTCAGTAGAGAATAGTTCAGTAGAGAATAGTTCAGTTACAGTATAGTTCAGTAGAGAATAGCACAGTAGAGAATAGTTCAGTAGAGAATAGTACAGTCAGAGAATAGTTCAGTAGAGAATAGTTCAGTAGAGAATAGTATACTAGAGAATACTATAGTAGAAAATAGTTCGGTCAGAGAATATTACAGTAGAGAATAGTTCAGTAGAGAATAGTATAGTAGACAATACTATAGTAGAAAATAGTTCAGTAGAGAATATTATAGTAAAGAATAGTTCAGTAGAGAATAGTACAGTAGAGAATAGTTCAGTAGAGAATAGTTCAGTACAATGAGAATAGTATAGTAGAGAATAGTTCAGTAGAGTAGAGAATACTTCAGTAGAGAATAGATCAGTAGAGAATAGTTCAGTACAATAGAGAATAGTTCAGTAGAGAATAGTTCAGTTCAGTAGAGAATAGTTCAGTAGAGAATATTTCAGTAGAGAATAGTTCAGTAGCGAATAGTTCAGTAGAGAATAGTATAGTAGAGAATAGTTCAGTACAATAGAGAATAGTTCAGTAGAGAATAGTTCAGTTCAGTAGAGAATAGTTCAGTAGAGTATAGTATAGTAGAGAATAGTACAGTAGAGAATAGTTTAGTTCAGTTCAGTAGAGAATAGTTCAGTAGAGAGTAGTTCAGAAGAGAATAGTTCAATTCAGTAGAGAATAGTTCAGTAGAGAATAGCATAGTTTAGAATAGTTCAGTTGAGAATTGTTCAGTAGATAATTGTACAGTAGAGAATAGTTCAGTAGAGAATAGTTCAGTAGAGAATAGTTCAGTACAATAGAGAATAGTTCAGTAGAGAATAGCACAGTAGAGAATAGTACAGTAGAGAATAGTACATTAGAGAATAGTACAGTAGAGTATAGTATAGTAGAGAATAGTATAGTAGAAAATAGTTCAGTAGAAAATAGTATAGTAAAGAATAGTTCAGTACAGAATAGTTCAGTAGAGAATAGTACATGAGAGAATAGTTCAGTAGAGAATAGTTCAGCAGAGAATACTTCAGTACAATAGAGAATAGTTCAGTAGAGAATAGTTCAGTTCAGTAGAGAATAGTTCAGTAGAGAATATTTCAGTAGAGAATAGTTCAGTAGAGAATAGTTCAGTAGAGAATAGTTCAGTAGAGAATAGTATAGTAGAGAATAGTTCAGTAGAGAATAGTACAGTAGAGAATAGTTCAGTAGAGTATAGTAGAGAATAGTTCAGTAGAGAATAGTTCAGTAGAGAATAGTTCAGTACAGTAGAGAATAGTTCAGTAGAGAATAGTTCAGTAGAGAATAGATCAGTAGAGAATAGTTCAGTACAATAGAGAATAGTTCAGTTGAGAATAGTTCAGTTCAGTAGAGAATAGTTCAGTAGAGAATATTTCAGTAGAGAATAGTTCAGTGGAGAATAGTTCAGTAGAGAATAGTACAATAGAGAATAGTTCAGTACAATAGAGTATAGTTCAGTGGAGAATAGTTCAGTAGAGAATAGTATAGTAGAGAATAGTTCAGTACAATAGAGAATAGTTCAGTTGAGAATAGTTCAGTAGAGAATAGTTCAGTAGAGAATAGTTCAGTAGAGAATAGTATAGTAGAAAATAGTACAGTAGAGAATAGTTCAGTAGAGAATAGTACAGTAAAGAATAGTTCAGTACAGAATAGTTCAGTAGAGAATAGTATATGAGAGAATAGTTCAGTAGAGAATAGTTCAGCAGAGAATAGTTCAGTAGATATTCAGTAGAGAATAATTCAGTTCAGTAGAGAATAGTATAGTAAAGAATAGTTCAGTAGAGAATAGTACAGTAGAAAATAGTTCAGTAGAGAAAAGTACAGTAGAGAACAGTTCAGTAGAGAATAGTTCAGTAGAGAATAGTTCAGTAGAGAATTGTACAGTAGAGAATAGTTCAGTAGAGAATAGTTCAAGTAGAGAATAGTTCAGTAGAGAATAGTTCAGTAGAGAATAGTATAGTAGAGAATAGTACAGTAGAGAATAGTACAGTAGAGAATAGTTCAGTAGAGAATAGTTCATTAGAGAATAATTCAGTAGAGAATAGTTCAGAAGAGAATAGTTCAATTCAGTAGAGAATAGTAAAGTAGAGAATAGTTCAGTAGAGAATAGTTCAGTACAGTAGAGAATAGTATAGTAGAGAATAGTTCAGTACAGTAGAGAATAGTTCAGTAGAGAATAGTTCAGTAGATAATTGTACAGTAGAGAATAGTTCAGTAGAGAATAGTTCAGTAGAGAATAGTACAGTAGAGAATAGTTCAGTACAATAGAGAATAGTATAGTAGAGAATAGTACAGTAGAAAATAGTTCAGTAGAGAATATTATAGTAAAGAATAGTTCAGTAGAGAATAGTACAGTAGAGAATAGTTCAGTAGAGAATAGTTCAGTAGAGAATAGTTCAGTACAATAGAGAATAGTATAGTAGAGAATAGTATAGTAGAAAATAGTTCAGTAGAAAATAGTATAGTAAAGAATAGTTCAGTAGCAGTATAGTTCAGTAGAGAATACTATATGAGAGAATAGTTCAGTAGAGAATAGTTCAGTAGAGAATAGTTCAGTAGGTAATTATTCAGTAGAGAATAATTCAGTTCAGTAGAGAATAGTATAGTAAAGAATAGTTCAGTAGAGAATTGTACAGTAGAAAATAGTTCAGTAGAGAATAGTTCAGTAGAGAAAAGTACAGTAGAGAACAGTTCAGTAGAGAATAGTTCAGTAGAGAATTGTACAGTAGAGAATTGTACAGTAGAGAATAGTTCAGTAGAGAATAGTTCAGTTCAATAGAGAATAGTACAGTAGAGAATAGTTAAGTAGAGAATAGTTCAGTAGAGAATAGTTCAGTACAGTAGAGAATAGATCAGTAGAGAATAGTTCAGTAGAGAATAGTTCAGTAGAGAATAGTTCAGTACAGTAGAGAATAGTTCAGTAGAGAATAGTACAGTAGAGAATAGTTCAGTAGAGAATAGTTCAGTAGAGTATAGTATTGTAGAGAATAGTTCAGTAGAGAATAGTTCAGTAGAGAATAGTTCAGTAGAGAATAGTATAGTAGAGAATAGTTCAGTAGAGAATAGTTCAGTAGAGTATAGTAGAGAATAGTTCAGTAGAGAATTGTTCAGTTCAGTAGAGAATAGTTCAGTAGGTAATTATTCAGTAGAGAATAGTTAAGTAGAGAATAGCATAGTAGAGAATAGTTCAGTACAATAGAGAATAGTTCAGTACAATAGAGAATAGTACAGTAGAGAACAGTTCAGTAGATAATTGTTCAGTAGAGAATAGTTCAGCAGAGAATAGTATAGTAGGGAATAGTTCAGTAGAGAATAGTTCATTAGAGAATAGTTCATTAGAGAATAGTTCAGTAGAGAATAGTTCAGTTCAGTAGAGAATAGTTCAGTAGAGAATACTATAGTAGAGAATAGTTCAGTAGAGAGTAGTATAGCAGAGAATAGTTCAGTAGATAATAGTACAGTAGAGAATAGTTCAGTACAATGAGAATAGTATAGTAGAGAATAGTTCAGTACAGTAGAGAATAGTTCAGTAGAGAATAGATCAGTAGAGAATAGTTCAGTAGAGAATAGTTCAGTAGAGAATAGCATAGTAGAGAATAGTTCAGTACAATAGAGAATAGTACAGTAGAGAATAGTTCAGTACAATAGAGAATAGTTCATTATAGAATAGTTCAGTAGAGAATAGTTCAGTAGAGAATACTATAGTAGAGAATAGTTCAGTAGAGAATAGTATAGTAAAGAATAGTTCAGTAGAGAATAGTATAGTAAAGAATAGTTCAGTAGAGAATAGTACAGTAGAGAATAGTTCAGTAGAGAATAGTATAGCAAAGAATAGTTCAGTAGAGAATAGTTCAGTAGAGAATAGTTCAGTAAAGAATAGTTCAGTACAGTAGAGAATAGTTCAGTAGAGAATAGTACAGTAGAGAATAGTTCAGTAGAGAATAGTTCAGTAGAGTATAGTATTGTAGAGAATAGTTCAGTAGAGAATAGATTCAGTAGAGAATAGTTCAGTAGAGAATAGTTCAGTAGAGAATAGTATAGTAGAGAATAGTTCAGTAGAGAATAGTTCAGTAGAGTATAGTAGAGAATAGTTCAGTAGAGAATAGTTCAGTTCAGTAGAGAATAGTTCAGTAGTAATTATTCAGTAGAGAATAGTTCAGTTCAGTAGAGAATAGTTCAGTAGAGAATAGTTCAGTAGTGTATAGTTCAGTACAATAGAGAATAGTTCAGGACAATAGAGAGTAGTTCAGTAGAGAATAGTTCAGTAGAGAATAGTATAGTAGAGAATAGTTCAGTACAATAGAGAATAGTTCATTGGAGAATAGTTCAGTAGAGAATAGTTCAGTAGAGAATAGTATAGTAGAGAATAGTTCAGTTCAATAGAGAATAGTACAGTAGAGAATAGTTCAGTAGAGAATAGCATAGTAGAGAATAGTTCAGTACAATAGAGAATAGTTCGAGTACAATAGAGAATAGTACAGTAGAGAACAGTTCAGTTATTGGGAGAATAGTTCAGCAGAGAATAGTATAGTAGAGAATAGTTCAGTAGAGAATAGTTCATTAGAGAATAGTTCATTAGAGAATAGTTCAGTAGAGAATAGTTCAGTACAGAATAGTTCAGTAGAGAATAGTAAATTAGAGAATAGTTCAGTAGAGAATAGTTCAGTAGAGAATACTATAGTAGAGAATAGTTCAGTAGAGAATGTTCAGTATAGTAGAGAATAGTTCAGTAGAGAATAGATCAGCAGAGAATAGTTCAGTACAATAGAGAATAGTTCAGTAGAGAATAGTTCAGTACAGTAGAGAATAGTTCAGTAGAGAATAGTTCAGTAGAGAATAGTTCAGTAGAGAATAGTTCAGTAGAGAATAGCATAGTAGAGAATAGTTCAGTACAATAGAGAATAGTATAGTAGGGAATAGTTCAGTACAATAGAGAATAGTTCATTATAGAATAGTTCAGTAGAGAATAGTTCAGTAGAGAATAGTATAGTAGAGAATACTATAGTAGAGAATAGTTCAGTAGAGAATAGTATAGTAAAGAATAGTTCAGTAGAGAATAGTATAGTAAAGAACAGTTCAGTAGAGAATAGTACAGTAGAGAATAGTTCAGTAGAGAATAGTATAGTAAAGAATAGTTCAGTAGAGAATAGTTCAGTAGAGAATAGTTCATTAAAGAATAGTTCAGTTCAGTAGAGAATAGTTCAGTAGAGAATAGTACAGTAGAGAATAGTTCAGTAGAGAATAGTTCAGTAGAGTATAGTATTGTAGAGAATAGTTCAGTAGAGAATAGTTCAGTAGAGAATAGTTCAGTAGAGAATAGTATAGTAGAGAATAGTTCAGTAGAGAATAGTTCAGTAGAGTATAGTAGAGAATAGTTCAGTAGAGAATTGTTCAGTTCAGTAGAGAATAGTTCAGTAGGTAATTATTCAGTAGAGAATAGTTCAGTTCAGTGGAGAATAGTTCAGTAGAGAATATTTCAGTAGTGTATAGTTCAGTACAATAGTGAATAGTTCAGGACAATAGAGAATAGTTCAGTAGAGAATAGTTCAGTAGAGAATAGTATAGTAGAGAATAGTTCAGTTCAATAGAGAATAGTACAGTAGAGAATAGTTAAGTAGAGAATAGCATAGTAGAGAATAGTTCAGTACAATAGAGAATAGTTCAGTACAATAGAGAATAGTTCAGTAGATAATTGTTCAGTGGAGAATAGTTCAGCAGAGAATAGTATAGTAGGGAATAGTTCAGTACAGTATAGTTCAGTAGAGAAGAGTAAATTAGAGACTAGTTCAGTAGAGAATAGTTCAGTAGAGAATACTATAGTAGAGAATAGTTCAGTACAATAGAGAATAGTATAGTAGAGAATAGTTCAGTACAGTAGAGAATAGTTCAGTAGAGAATAGATCAGTAGAGAATAGTTCAGTAGAGAATAGTTCAGTAGAGAATAGCATAGTAGAGAATAGTTCAGTACAATAGAGAATAGTATAGTAGGGAATAGTTCAGTACAATAGAGAATAGTTCATTATAGAATAGTTCAGTAGAGAATAGTTCAGTAGAGAATAGTATAGTAGAGAATACTATAGTAGAGAATAGTTCAGTAGAGAATAGTATAGTAAAGAATAGTTCAGTAGAGAATAGTATAGTAAAGAACAGTTCAGTAGAGAATAGTACAGTAGAGAATAGTTCAGTAGAGAATAGTATAGTAAAGAATAGTTCAGTAGAGAATAGTACAGTAGAGAATAGTATAGTAGAGAATGGTTCAGTACAATAGAGAATAGTTCAGTAGAGAATAGTTCAGTAGAGAATAGTATAGTAGAGAATAGTTCAGTTCAATAGAGAATAGTATAGTAGAGAATAGTTCAGTACAGTAGAGAATAGATCAGTAGAGAATAGTTCAGTACAATGGAGAATATTTCAGTAGAGAATAGTTCAGTACAATAGAGAATATTTCAGTAGAGAATAGTTCAGATCAGTAGAGAATAGTTCAGTAGATAATTATTCAGTAGAGAATAGTTCAGTTCAGTAGAGAATAGTTCAGTAGCTAATAGTTCAGTAGAGAATAGTATAGTAGAGAATAGTTCAGTACAATAGAGAATAGTACAGTAGAGAATAGTTCAGTAGAGAATAGTATAGTAGGGAATAGTTCAGTACAATAGAGAATAGTCCATTAGAGAATAGTTCAGTACAGTATAGTTCAGTAGAGAATAGTTCAGTAGAGAATAGTTCAGTAGAGAATAGTTCAGTAGAGAATAGTTCAGTAGAGTATAGTATAGTAGAGAATAGTTCAGTAGAGAGTAGTTCAGTAGAGAATAGTATAGTGGAGAATAGTTCAGTACAGTAGAGAATACTTCAGTAGAGAATAGATCGGTAGAGAATAGTTCTGTACAATAGAGAATAGTTCAGTAGAGAATAGTTCAGTTCAGTAGAGAATAGTTCAGTAGGTAATTATTCAGCAGAGAATAGTTCAGTTCAGTAGAGAATAGTTCAGTAGAGAATAGTTCAGTAGAGAATAGTATAGTAAAGAATAGTTCAGTACAATAGAGAATAGTACAGTAGAGAATAGTATAGTAGAGAATAGTTCAGTTCAATAGAGAATAGTTCAGTAGAGAATAGTTCAGTGGAGAATAGTTCAGTAGAGAATAGTATAGTAGGGAATAGTTCAGTACAATAGAGAATAGTTCATTAGAGAATAGTTCAGTAGAGAATATTACAGTAGAGAACAGTTCAGTGGAGAATAGTTCAGTAGAAAATAGTATAGTAAAGAATAGTTCAGTACAGTATAGTTCAGTAGAGAATAGTATATGAGAGAATAGTTCAGTAGAGAATAGTTCAGCAGAGAATACTTCAGTACAATAGAGAATAGTTCAGTTGAGAATAGTTCAGTTCAGTACAGAATTGTACAGTAGAGAATAGTTCAGTAGAGAATAGTTCAGTAGAGAATAGTTCAGTAGAGAATAGTTCAGTAGAGAACAGTTCAGTGGAGAATAGTTCAGTAGAGAATAGTATAGTAGGGAATAGTTCAGTACAATAGAGAATAGTTCATTAGAGAATAGTGCAGTAGAGAATAGTTCAGTAGAGAATAGTTCAGTTCAATTCAGTAGAGAATAGTTCAGTAGAGAATAGTACAGTAGAGAATAGTTCAGTAGAGAATAGTTCAGTAGAGAATAGTATAGTAGAGAATAATATAGTAGAAAATAGTTCAGTAGAGAATAGTACAGTAGAGAATAGTTCAGTAGAGAATAGTATAGTAGACAATACTATAGTAGAAAATAGTTCAGTAGAGAATATTATAGTAAAGAATAGTTCAGTAGAGAATAGTACAGTAGAGAATAGTTCAGTAGAGAATAGTTCAGTAGAGAATAGTTCAGTACAATAGAGAATAGTATAGTAGAGAATAGTTCAGTAGAGTAGAGAATACTTCAGTAGAGAATAGATCAGTAGAGAATAGTTCAGTACAATAGAGAATAGTTCAGTAGAGAATAGTTCAGTTCAGTAGAGAAGAGTTCAGTAGAGAATATTTCAGGAGAGAATAGTTCAGTAGCTAATAGTTCAGTAGAGAATAGGATAGTAAAGAATATTTCAGTACAATAGAGAATAGTTCAGTAGAGAATAGTTCAGTTCAGTAGAGAATATTTCAGTAGAGTATAGTATAGTAGAGAATAGTACAGTAGAGAATAGTACAGTAGAGAATAGTTCATTAGAGAATAGTACAATAGAGAATAATTCAGTAGAGAATAGTTTAGTTCGGTTCAGTAGAGAATAGTTCAGTAGAGAGTAGTTCAGAAGAGAATAGTTCAATTCAGTAGAGAATAGTTCAGTAGAGAATAGCATAGTTTAGAATAGTTCAGTTGAGAATTGTTCAGTAGATAATTGTACAGTAGAGAATAGTTCAGTAGAGAATAGTTCAGTAGAGAATAGTTCAGTACAATAGAGAATAGTTCAGTAGAGAATAGTTCAGTAGAGAATAGTACAGTAGAGAATAGTATAGTAGAAAATAGTATAGTAGAAAATAGTTCAGTAGAAAATAGTATAGTAAAGAATAGTTCAGTACAGTATAGTTCAGTAGAGAATAGTATATGAGAGAATAGTTCAGTAGAGAATAGTTCAGCAGAGAATAATTCAGTAGGTAATTATTCAGTAGAGAATAATTCAGTAGAGAATAGTATAGTAGAGAATAGTAGAGAATAGTTAAGTAGAGAATAGTATAGTAAAGAATAGTTCAGTAGAGAATAGTACAGTAGAGAATAGTTCAGTAGAGAATAGTTCAGTAGAGTATAGTATTGTAGAGAATAGTTCAGTAGAGAATAGTATAGTAGAGAATAGTTCAGTAGAGAATAGTTCAGTAGAGTATAGTAGAGAATAGTTCAGTAGAGAATAGTTCAGTAGAGAATAGTTCAGTTCAATAGAGAATAGTACAGTAGAGAATAGTTAAGTAGAGAATAGTTCAGTAGAGAATAGTTCAGTAGAGAATAGATCAGTAGAGAATAGTTCAGTAGAGAATAGTTCAGTAGAGTATAGTAGAGAATAGTTCAGTAGAGAATAGTTCAGTAGAGAATTGTTCAGTTCAGTAGAGAATAGTTCAGTAGGTAATTATTCAGTAGAGAATAGTTCAGTTCAGTGGAGAATAGTTCAGTAGAGAATATTTCAGTAGTGTATAGTTCAGTACAATAGTGAATAGTTCAGGACAATAGAGAGTAGTTCAGTAGAGAATAGTTCAGTAGAGAATAGTATAGTAGAGAATAGTTCAGTTCAATAGAGAATAGTTCAGTAGAGAATAGTTCAGTGGAGAATAGTTCAGTATAGTATAGTATAGTATAGAATAGTTCAGTAGAGAATAGTTCAGTAGAGAATAGTTCAGTAGAGAATAGTACAGTAGAGAACAGTTCAGTAGAGAATAGTTCAGTTGAGAATAGTTCAGTACAGTAGAGAATAGTTCAGTAGAGAATAGTTCAGTAGATAATTCTACAGTAGAGAATAGTTCAGTAGATTATAGTTCAGTAGAGAATAGTTCAGTACAGAATAGTATAGTAGAGAATAGTATAGTAGAAAATAGTTCAGTAAAGAATAGTTCAGTAGAGAATAGTACAGTAGAGAATAGTACAGTAGAGAATAGTTCAGTAGAGAATAGTTCAGTAGAGTATAGTAAAGTAGAGAATAGTTCAGTAGAGAATAGTTCAGTTCAATAGAGAATAGTACAGTAGAGAATAGTTCAGTAGAGAATAGTATAGTAAAGAATAGTTCAGTAGAGAATAGTACAGTAGAGAATATTTCAGTACAGTAGAGAATAGTTCAGCATAGAGTAGTTCAGAAGAGAATAGTTCAATTCAGTAGAGAATAGTATAGTAAAGAATAGTTCAGTAGAGAATAGTTCAGTTGAGAATAGTTCAGTACAGTAGAGAATAGTTCACCATAGAGTAGTTCAGAAGAGAATAGTTCAATTCAGTAGAGAAAAGTTCAGTAGAGAATAGTTCAGTTCAATAGAGAATAGTACAGTAGAGAATAGTTAAGTAGAGAATAGTTCAGTAGAGAATAGTTCAGTACAGTAGAGAATAGAATAGATCAGTAGAGAATAGTTCAGTAGAGAATAGTTCAGTACAGTAGAGAATAGTTCAGTAGAGAATAGTACCGTAGAGAATAGTTCAGTAGAGAATAGTATAGTAAAGAATAGTTCAGCAGAGAATAGTACAGTAGAGAATAGTTCAGTAGAGTATAGTAGAGAATAGTACAGTAGAGAATAGTTCATTAGAGAATAGTACAATAGAGAATAATTCAGTAGAGAATAGTTTAGTTCGGTTCAGTAGAGAATAGTTCAGTAGAGAGTAGTTCAGAAGAGAATAGTTCAATTCAGTAGAGAATAGTTCAGTAGAGAATAGCATAGTTTAGAATAGTTCAGTTGAGAATTGTTCAGTAGATAATTGTACAGTAGAGAATAGTTCAGTAGAGAATAGTTCAGTACAATAGAGAATAGTTCAGTAGAGAATAGCACAGTAGAGAATAGTACAGTAGAGAATAGTACATTAGAGAATAGTACAGTAGAGTATAGTATAGTAGAAAATAGTATAGTAGAAAATAGTTCAGTAGAAAATAGTATAGTAAAGAATAGTTCAGTACAGTATAGTTCAGTAGAGAATAGTATATGAGAGAATAGTTCAGTAGAGAATAGTTCAGCAGAGAATACTTCAGTACAATAGAGAATAGTTCAGTTGAGAATAGTTCAGTTCAGTAGAGAATAGTTCAGTAGAGAATATTTCAGTAGAGAATAGTTCAGTAGAGAATAGTTCAGTAGAGAATAGTATAGTAAAGAATAGTTCAGTAGAGAATAGTACAGTAGAGAATAGTTCAGTAGAGTATAGTAGAGAATAGTTCAGTAGAGAATAGTTCAGTAGAGAATAGTTCAGTACAGTAGAGAATAGTTCAGTAGAGAATAGTTCAGTACAATAGAGAATAGTTCAGTTGAGAATAGTTCAGTTCAATAGAGAATAGTTCAGTAGAGAATATTTCAGTAGAGAATAGTTCAGTGGAGAATAGTTCAGTAGAGAATAGTACAATAGAGAATAGTTCAGTACAATAGAGTATAGTTCAGTGGAGAATAGTTCAGTAGAGAATAGTATAGTAGGGAATAGTTCAGTACAATAGAGAATAGTTCAGTTGAGAATAGTTCAGTAGAGAATAGTATAGTAGAAAATAGTTCAGTAGAAAATAGTATAGTAAAGAATAGTTCAGTACAGTATAGTTCAGTAGAGAATAGTATATGAGAGAATAGTTCAGTAGAGAATAGTTCAGCAGAGAATAATTCAGTAGGTAATTATTCAGTAGAGAATAATTCAGTTCAGTAGAGAATAGTATAGTAAAGAATAGTTCAGTAGAGAATTGTACAGTAGAAAATAGTTCAGTAGAGAAAAGTACAGTAGAGAACAGTTCAGTAGAGAATAGTTCAGTAGAGAATAGTTCAGTAGATAATTGTACAGTAGAGAATAGTTCAGCAGAGAATAGTATAGTAGAGAATAGTTCAGTAGAGAATAGTTCAGTAGAGAATTGTACAGTAGAGAATAGTTCAGTAGAGAATAGTTCAGTTCAATAGAGAATAGTACAGTAGAGAATAGTTAAGTAGAGAATAGTTCAGTAGAGAATAGTTCAGTACATTAGAGAATAGATCAGTAGAGAATAGTTCAGTAGAGAATAGTTCAGTACAGTAGAGAATAGTTCAGTAGAGAATAGTACCGTAGAGAATAGTTCAGTAGAGAATAGTATAGTAGAGAATAGTAGAGAATAGTTAAGTAGAGAATAGTATAGTAAAGAATAGTTCAGTAGAGAATAGTTCAGTAGAGAATAGTTCAGTAGAGTATAGTATTGTAGAGAATAGTTCAGTAGAGAATAGTATAGTAGAGAATAGTTCAGTAGAGTATAGTAGAGAATAGTTCAGTAGAGAATAGTTCAGTAGAGAATAGTTCAGTAGAGTATAGTATTGTAGAGAATAGTTCAGCAGAGAATAGTATAGTAGAGAATAGTTCAGTAGAGAATAGTTCAGTAGAGAATTGTACAGTAGAGAATAGTTCAGTAGAGAATAGTTCAGTTCAATAGAGAATAGTACAGTAGAGAATAGTTAAGTAGAGAATAGTTCAGTAGAGAATAGTTCAGTACAGTAGAGAATAGATCAGTAGAGAAAAGTTCAGTAGAGAATAGTTCAGTAGAGTATAGTAGAGAATAGTTCAGTAGAGAATAGTTCAGTAGAGAATAGTTCAGTAGAGAATTGTTCAGTTCAGTAGAGAATAGTTCAGTAGGTAATTATTCAGTAGAGAATAGTTCAGTTCAGTGGAGAATAGTTCAGTAGAGAATATTTCAGTAGTGTATAGTTCAGTACAATAGTGAATAGTTCAGGACAATAGAGAGTAGTTCAGTAGAGAATAGTTCAGTAGAGAATAGTATAGTAGAGAATAGTTCAGTTCAATAGAGAATAGTTCAGTAGAGAATAGTTCAGTGAGAGAATAGTTCAGTATAGTATAGTATAGTATAGAATAGTTCAGTAGAGAATAGTTCAGTAGAGAATAGTTCAGTAGAGAATAGTACAGTAGAGAACAGTTCAGTAGAGAATAGTTCAGTTGAGAATAGTTCAGTACAGTAGAGAATAGTTCAGTAGAGAGTAGTTCAGAAGAGAATAGTTCAATTCAGTAGAGAATAGTTCAGTAGAGAATAGTTCAGTAGATAATTCTACAGTAGAGAATAGTTCAGTAGATTATAGTTCAGTAGAGAATAGTTCAGTACAGAATAGTATAGTAGAGAATAGTATAGTAGAAAATAGTTCAGTAAAGAATAGTTCAGTAGAGAATAGTACAGTAGAGAATAGTACAGTAGAGAATAGTTCAGTAGAGAATAGTTCAGTAGAGTATAGTAAAGTAGAGAATAGTTCAGTAGAGAATAGTTCAGTTCAATAGAGAATAGTACAGTAGAGAATAGTTCAGTAGAGAATAGTATAGTAGAGAATACTATAGTAGAGAATAATTCAGTAGAGAATAGTATAGTAAAGAATAGTTCAGTAGAGAATAGTACAGTAGAGAATATTTCAGTACAGTAGAGAATAGTTCAGCATAGAGTAGTTCAGAAGAGAATAGTTCAATTCAGTAGAGAATAGTATAGTAAAGAATAGTTCAGTAGAGAATAGTTCAGTTGAGAATAGTTCAGTACAGTAGAGAATAGTTCAGCATAGAGTAGTTCAGAAGAGAATAGTTCAATTCAGTAGAGAATAGTTCAGTAGAGAATAGTTCAGTTCAATAGAGAATAGTACAGTAGAGAATAGTTAAGTAGAGAATAGTTCAGTAGAGAATAGTTCAGTACAGTAGAGAATAGAATAGATCAGTAGAGAATAGTTCAGTAGAGAATAGTTCAGTACAGTAGAGAATAGTTCAGTAGAGAATAGTACCGTAGAGAATAGTTCAGTAGCGAATAGTATAGTAGAGAATAGTAGAGAATAGTTCAGTAGAGAATAATATAGTAAAGAATAGTTCAGTAGAGAATAGTACAGTAGAGAATAGTTCAGTAGAGAATAGTATAGTAGACAATAGTTCAGTACAATAGAGAATAGTATTGTAGAGAATAGTTCAGTAGGTAATTATTCAGTAGAGAATAGTTCAGTTCAGTAGAGAATAGTTCAGTAGAGAATATTTCATTAGAGAAATAGTTCAGTAGCTAATAGTTCAGTAGAGAATAGTTCAGTACAATAGAGACTAGTATTGTAGAGAATAGTTCAGTAGAGTAGAGAATAGTTCAGTAGAGAATAGGTCAGTAGAGTGTAGTTCAGTACAATAGAGAATAGTTCAGTAGAGAATAGTTCAGTAGGTAATTATTCAGTAGAGAGTAGTTCAGTAGCTAATAGTTCAGTAGAGAATAGTATAGTAGAGAATAGTTCAGTACAATAGAGAATAGTATAGTAGAGAATAGTTCAGTACAATAGAGAATAGTTGAGTACAATAGAGAATAGTTCAGTAGAGAACAGTTCAGTGGAGAATAGTTCAGTAGAGAATAGTATAGTAGAGAATAGTTCAGTAGATAAATGTTCAGTACAATAGAGAATAGTTCAGTAGAGAATAGCACAGTAGAGAATAGTTCAGTACAGTAGAGAATAGTTCAGTAGAGAATAGATCAGCAGAGAATAGTTCAGTTCAGTAGAGAATAGTTCAGTAGAGAATATTTCAGTATAGAATAGTTCAGTAGAGAATAGTTCAGTAGAGAATAGTTCAATTCAGTAGAGAATAGTTTAGTAGAAAATAGTTCATTAGAGAATAGTTCAGTAGAGAATAGTTCAGTAGAGAATAGTTCAGTAGAGAATAGTTCAGTAGAGAATAGTTCAGTAGATAAATGTTCAGTACAATAGAGAATAGTTCAGTAGAGAATAGCACAGTAGAGAATAGTTCAGTACAGTAGAGAATAGTTCAGTAGAGAATAGATCAGCAGAGAATAGTTCAGTTCAGTAGAGAATAGTTCAGTAGAGAATATTTCAGTATAGAATAGTTCAGTAGAGAATAGTTCAGTAGAGAATAGTATAGTAGAGAATAGTTCAGTAGAAAATAGTACAGTAGAGAATAGTTCAGTAGAGTATAGTAGAGAATAGTTCAGTAGAGAATAGTTCAGTAGAGAATAGTTCAGTAGAGAATAGTATAGTAGAGAATAGTTCAGTACAGTAGAGAATAGTTCAGTAGAGAATAGATCAGCAGAGAATAGTTCAGTACAATAGAGAATAGTTCAGTAGAGAATAGTTCAGTAGAGAATTGTACAGTAGAGAATAGTTCAGTAGAGAATAGTTCAGTTCAATAGAGAATAGTACAGTAGAGAATAGTTAAGTAGAGAATAGTTCAGTAGAGAATAGTTCAGTACAGTAGAGAATAGATCAGTAGAGAATAGTTCAGTACAGTAGAGAATAGTTCAGTAGAGAATAGTACCGTAGAGAATAGTTCAGTAGAGAATAGTATAGTAGAGAATAGTAGAGAATAGTTCAGTAGAGAATAGTATAGTAAAGAATAGTTCAGTAGAGAATAGTACAGTAGAGAATAGTTCAGTAGAGAATAGTTCAGTAGAGTATAGTATTGTAGAGAATAGTTCAGTAGAGAATAGTTCAGTAGAGAATAGTATAGTAGAGAATAGTTCAGTACAATAGAGAATAGTATTGTAGAGAATAGTTCAGTAGAGTAGAGAATAGTTCAGTAGAGAATAGATCAGTAGAGAATAGTTCAGTACAATAGAGAATAGTTCAGTAGGTAATTATTCAGTAGAGAATTGTTCAGTTCAGTAGAGAATAGTTCAGTGGAGAATAGTTCAGTAGAGTATAGTATTGTAGAGAATAGTTCAGTAGAGAGTAGTTCAGTAGCTAATAGTTCAGTAGAGAATAGTATAGTAGAGAATAGTTCAGTACAATAGAGAATAGTACAGTAGAGAATAGTTCAGTAGAGAATAGTATAGTAGAGAATAGTTCAGTACAATAGAGAATAGTTGAGTACAATAGAGAATAGTTCAGTAGAGAACAGTTCAGTGGAGAATAGTTCAGTAGAGAATAGTATAGTAGAGAATAGTTCAGTACAATAGAGAATAGTTCATTAGAGAATAGTTCAGTAGAGAATAGTTCAATTCAGTAGAGAATAGTTTAGTAGAAAATAGTTCATTAGAGAATAGTTCAGTAGAGAATAGTTCAGTAGAGAATAGTTCAGTAGAGAATAGTTCAGTAGATAATAGTTCAGTAGATAAATGTTCAGTACAATAGAGAATATTTCAGTAGAGAATAGATCAGCAGAGAATAGTTCAGTACAATAGAGAATAGTTCAGTTGAGAATAGTTCAGTTCAGTAGAGAATAGTTCAGTAGAGAATATTTCAGTAGAGAATAGTTCAGTAGAGAATAGTATAGTAGAGAATAGTTTAGTACAATAGAGAATAGTTCAGTACAATAGAGAATAGTTCAGTGGAGAATTTGTTCAGTAGAGAATAGTATAGTAGGGAATAGTTCAGTACAATAGAGAATAGTTCATTATAGAATAGTTCAGTAGAGAATAGTTCAGTAGAGAATAGTATAGTAGAGAATACTACAGTAGAGAATAGTTCAGTAGAGAATAGTTTAGTAAAAGAATAGTTCAGTAGAGAATACAGTAAAGAACAGTTCAGTAGAGAATAGTACAGTAGAGAATAGTTCAGTAGAGAATAGTACAGTAGAGAATAGTTCAGTAGAGAATAGTTCAGTAGAGAATAGTTCATTAAAGAATAGTTCAGTTCAGTAGAGAATAGTTCAGTAGAGAATAGTACAGTAGAGAATAGTTCAGTAGAGAATAGTTCAGTAGAGTATAGTATCAGTAGAGAATAGTTCAGTAGAGAATAGTTCAGTAGAGAATAGTTCAGTAGAGAATAGTATAGTAGAGAATAGTTCAGTAGAGAATAGTTCAGTAGAGTGTAGTAGAGAATAGTTCAGTAGAGAATTGTTCAGTTCAGTAGAGAATAGTTCAGTAGGTAATTATTCAGTAGAGAATAGTTCAGTTCAGTGGAGAATAGTTCAGTAGAGAATATTTCAGTAGTGTATAGTTCAGTACAATAGTGAATAGTTCAGGACAATAGAGAATAGTTCAGTAGAGAATAGTTCAGTAGAGAATAGTATAGTAGAGAATAGTTCAGTTCAATAGAGAATAGTTACAGTAGAGAAATAGTTAAGTAGAGAATAGCATAGTAGAGAATAGTTCAGTACAATAGAGAATAGTTCAGTACAATAGAGAATAGTTCAGTAGATAATAGTTCAGTGGAGAAATAGTTCAGCAGAGAATAGTATAGTAGGGAATAGTTCAGTACAGAGAATAGTTCAGTAGAGAATAGTAAATTAGAGACTAGTTCAGTAGAGAATAGTTCAGTAGAGAATACTATAGTAGAGAATAGTTCAGTACAATAGAGAATAGTATAGTAGAGAATAGTTCAGTACAGTAGAGAATAGTTCAGTAGAGAATAGATCAGTAGAGAATAGTTCAGTAGAGAATAGTTCAGTAGAGAATAGCATAGTAGAGAATAGTTCAGTACAAAGAGAATAGTATAGTAGGGAATAGTTCAGTACAATAGAGAATAGTTCATTATAGAATAGTTCAGTAGAGAATAGTTCAGTAGAGAATAGTATAGTAGAGAATACTATAGTAGAGAATAGTTCAGTAGAGAATAGTATAGTAAAGAATAGTTCAGTAGAGAATAGTACAGTAGAGAACAGTTCAGTAGAGAATAGTACAGTAGAGAATAGTTCAGTAGAGAATAGTATAGTAAAGAATAGTTCAGTAGAGAATAGTACAGTAGAGAATAGTTCAGTAGAGAATGGTTCAGTACAATAGAGAATAGTTCAGTAGAGAAATAGTTCAGTAGAGAATAGTATAGTAGAGAATAGTTCAGTTCAATAGAGAATAGTATAGTAGAGAATAGTTCAGTACAGTAGAGAATAGATCAGTAGAGAATAGTTCAGTACAATGGAGAATATTTCAGTAGAGAATAGTTCAGTACAATAGAGAATATTTCAGTAGAGAATAGTTCAGATCAGTAGAGAATAGTTCAGTAGATAATTATTCAGTAGAGAATAGTTCAGTTCAGTAGAGAATAGTTCAGTAGCTAATAGTTCAGTAGAGAATAGTATAGTAGAGAATAGTTCAGTACAAGAGAATAGTACAGTAGAGAATAGTTCAGTAGAGAATAGTATAGTAGGGAATAGTTCAGTACAATAGAGAATAGTCCATTAGAGAATAGTTCAGTACAGTATAGTTCAGTAGAGAATAGTTCAGTAGAGAATAGTTCAGTAGAGAATAGTTCAGTAGAGAATAGTTCAGTAGAGTATAGTATAGTAGAGAATAGTTCAGTAGAGAGTAGTTCAGTAGAGAATAGTATAGTGGAGAATAGTTCAGTACAGTAGAGAATACTTCAGTAGAGAATAGATCAGTAGAGAATAGTTCTGTACAATAGAGAATAGTTCAGTAGAGAATAGTTCAGTTCAGTAGAGAATAGTTCAGTAGGTAATTATTCAGCAGAGAATAGTTCAGTTCAAGAGAATAGTTCAGTAGAGAATAGTTCAGTAGAGAATAGTATAGTAAAGAATAGTTCAGTACAATAGAGAATAGTACAGTAGAGAATAGTTCAGTAGAGAATAGTTCAGTTAGTAGAGAATAGTTCAGTAGAGAATAGTTCAGTGGAGAATAGTTCAGTAGAGAATAGTATAGTAGGGAATAGTTCAGTACAATAGAGAATAGTTCATTAGAGAATAGTTCAGTAGAGAATATTACAGTAGAGAACAGTTCAGTGGAGAATAGTTCAGTAGAAAATAGTATAGTAAAGAATAGTTCAGTACAGTATAGTTCAGTAGAGAATAGTATAGTGAGAGAATAGTTCAGTAGAGAATAGTTCAGCAGAGAATACTTCAGTACAATAGAGAATAGTTCAGTTGAGAATAGTTCAGTTCAGTACAGAATTGTACAGTAGAGAATAGTTCAGTAGAGAATAGTTCAGTAGAGAATAGTTCAGTAGAGAATAGTTCAGTAGAGAACAGTTCAGTGGAGAATAGTTCAGTAGAGAATAGTATAGTAGGGAATAGTTCAGTACAACAGAGAAATAGTTCATTAGAGAATAGTGCAGTAGAGAATAGTTCAGTAGAGAAATAGTTCAGTTCAATTCAGTAGAGAATAGTTCAGTAGAGAATAGTACAGTAGAGAATAGTTCAGTAGAGAATAGTTCAGTAGAGAATAGTATGGTAGAGAATAGTATAGTAGAAAATAGTTCAGTAGAGAATAGTACAGTAGAGAATAGTTCAGTAGAGAATAGTATCAGTAGACAATACTATAGTAGAAAATAGTTCAGTAGAGAATAGTATAGTAGAGAATAGTTCAGTAGAGAATAGTACAGTAGAGAATAGTTCAGTAGAGAATAGTTCAGTAGAGAATAGTTCAGTACAATAGAGAATAGTATAGTAGAGAATAGTTCAGTAGAGTAGAGAATACTTCAGTAGAGAATAGATCAGTAGAGAATAGTTCAGTACAATAGAGAATAGTTCAGTAGAGAATAGTTCAGTTCAGTAGAGAAGAGTTCAGTAGAGAATATTTCAGTAGAGAATAGTTCAGTAGCGAATAGTTCAGTAGAGAATAGTATAGTAAAGAATAGTTCAGTACAATAGAGAATAGTTCAGTACAATAGAGAATAGTTCAGTAGAGAACAGTTCAGTAGAGAATAGTTCAGTAGAGAATAGTATAGTAGAGAATAGTCAGACAGTAGAGAATAGTTCATTAGAGAATAGTTCAGTAGAGAATAGTTCAATTGTAGAGAATAGTTTAGTAGAAAATAGTTCAGTAGAGAATAGTTCAGTAGAGAGTAGTTCAGTAGAGAATAGTTCAGTAGAGAATAGTTCAGTAGAGAATAGTTCAGTAGAGAATAGTTCAGTAGAGAATAGTTCAGCAGAGAATAGTTCAGTAGAGAATAGTTCAGTAGAGAATAGTTCAGTTCAGTAGAGAATAGTTCAGTAGAGAATAGTTCAGTAGAGAATAGTTCAGTAGAGAATAGTTCAGTAGAGAATAGTATAGTAGAGAATAGTTCAGTAGCAATAGAGAATAGTTCAGTAGAGAATAGTTCAGTAGAGAATAGTACAGTAGAGAATAGTTCAGTACAATAGAGAATAGTTCAGTAGAGAATAGTTCAGTAGAGAATAGTTCAGTAGAGAATAGTTCAGTAGAGAATAGTTCAGTGCGAGAATAGTTCAGTAGAGAATAGATCAGTAGAGAATAGTTCAGTACAATAGAGAATAGTTCAGTTCAGTAGAGAATAGTTCAGTAGAGAATATTTCAGTAGAGAATAGTTCAGTAGAGAATAGTATAGTAGAGAATAGTTTAGTACAATGAGAATAGTTCAGTAGAGAATAGTTCAGTAGAGAATTGTTCAGTAGAGAATAGTTCAGTAGTGAGAATAGTTCAGTAGAGAATAGTTCAGTAGAGAATAGGTTCAGTAGAGAATAGTACAGTAGAGAATAGTTCAGTAGAGAATAGTTCAGTAGAGAATAGTTCAGTAGCAGAGAATAGTTCAGTAGAGAATAGTTCAGTAGAGAATAGTTCAGTAGAGAATAGTTCAGTAGAGAATAGTTCAGTAGAGAATAGTTCAGTAGAGAATAGTATAGTAGAGAATAGTTCAGTACAGTAGAGAATAGTTCAGTAGAGAATAGATCAGTAGAGAATAGTTCAGTACAATAGAGAATAGTTCAGTTGAGAATAGTTCAGTTCAGTAGAGAATAGTTCAGTAGAGAATATTTCAGTAGAGAATAGTTCAGTAGAGAATAGTTCAGTAGAGAATAGTATAGTAGAGAATAGTTTAGTACAATAGAGAATAGTTCAGTACAATAGAGAATAGTTCAGTGGAGAATTTGTTCAGTAGAGAATAGTATAGTAGGGAATAGTTCAGTACAATAGAGAATAGTTCAGTGGAGAATAGTTCAGTAGAGAATAGTACAGTAGAGAATAGTTCAGTAGAGAGATAGTTCAGTAGAGAATAGTTCAGTTCAGTAGAGAATTGTTCAGTAGAGAATAGTTCAGTAGAGACGTTATAATCACTTACATTTGCTTCCATCAGCATTTTTGAAGAGAGGAAAGAGCGGAATTAGGCAAGGTTGTCCTATCTCTCCGTGCCTGTTTTTATTAATCACCCAACTTCTTACAAATTCTTTAAATAATAGTCCTGTACAAGGTATTCCCATAGCTGGTAAATCAATTATTATAAGCCAGCTGGCTGACGATACTACACTTTTCCTGAAAGATGCTGGTCAGATTCCCATATCGATCTATGTGATACAATCTTTTTCCAAAGCGTCTGGTCTATATCTTAACATTAATAAATGTGAACTCATGGCTGTCAAAGATTGTGTGACACCCTCATAATACGGTATTCCAGTGAAAGAAGAACTTACATATTTAGGCATATCCATTACAAAGGATCAAAGTCTAGAGGCTTACTAAATTTTAACCCTCTTATTAAAAAAACAGAAGAAGCTAAATGAATGGCCACAGAGGGACTTATCATTAAAATGAAGTCCTAATAACCAAGGCTGAAGGTATCTCTAGACTAACATATGGCGCTCTATCTTTATATCTTGATGGTAAAATAAGCAAGGAGATAGACCAGATGCTTTTCAACTTGCTGTGGAGAAACCGTACCCATTACATTAGGAAAACTGTTGTAATGAACACATATGAGAATGGTGGGCCAAATTTTCTGGACTTTACTACCTTAGATAATACTTTTAAGATCAATTGGATAAAACAATTCCTAAGAAGACCCACTTCTATGTGGAATTTTATTCCTCATCATGTCTTCTCTACTTTTGGTGGCCTTAACTTCATGTTGGTTTGCAATTATAATATTGACAAAGTTCCAGTGAAACTTTCTGCTTTTCATCGGCAGGTTTTCTTGTCATGGATCTTAATTTATAAGCATAATTTTTCTCCACACAGATATTATATATGGAATGATCGGGATATATTGTATAAAAGTACTTCTTTGTTTTTAGAATATTGGCTCCGAAATAATATCCTATTGGTGAGCCAACTGGTAAATGCAGAGGGTCTTTTACCTAGTTATAAGGAATTCTTATCATTTTACAAGGTCCCTGTAACACTTAAAGATTTTGCAATTGTTTTAGATGCCATTCCCTCAGGTGTTGCTTTATTATTCAGGAACGTGTCAAGACCCTCAGAACTTACCTTCCACTGACCCTGTTGACTCATCAGTAGGAAAGATTTGTTTCTCTTTTGGTCCATTCAACAACAGAGCGATACGAACCTTGTTTCAGCAGGATGTTGTCATGCCTTATTGGAACGGATTTATTGATAATATCTGTTGGAAAAAAGTTTGGATGTTGCCACACACATACCTACTTGTTAACAAAATTAAGGAAGTTTCCTTTAAAACCTGTTAGGGACAGACGTTCCGCTAGCGTAACGCCTCACCAATATCCAATGGTAGAGCGTGGCGCGAAATACAAATACCTCAAAAAATGCTATAACTTCAATTTCTCAAACATATGACTATTTTACACCATTTTAAAGACAAGACTCTCGTTAATCTAACCACATTGTCCGGTTTCAAAAAGGCTTTACAGCGAAAGCAAAACATTAGATTATGTCAGGAGAGTACCCTGCCAAAAATAATCACACAGCCATTTTCAAAGCAAGCATATATGTCATAAAAACCAAAACCACAGCTAAATGCAGCACTAACCTTTGATGATCTTCATCAGATGACACTCCTAGGACATTATGTTATACAAGACATGCATGTTTTGTTCAATCAAGTTCATATTTATATCAAAACCCAGCTTTTTACATTAGCATGTGATGTTCAGAACTAGCATACCCACCGCAAACTTCCGGTGAATTTACTAAATTACTCATGATAAACGTTGAGAAAAAACAGAACAATTATTTTAAGAATTATAGATATAGAACTCCTTTATGCAATCGCGGTGTCCGATTTTAAAATAGCTTTTCGGCGAAAGCACATTTTGCAATATTCTGAGTACATAGCCCGGCCATCATGGCTAGCTAATTTGACACCCACCAAGTTTGGCCCTCACCAAACTCAGATTTACTATAAGAAAAATTAGATTACCTTTGCTGTTCTTCGTCAGAATGCACTCCCAGGACTTCTACTTCAACAACAAATGTTGTTTTGGTTCTAAATAATCCATAGTTATATTCAAATACCTCCGTTTTGTTCGTGCGTTCAGGTCACAATCCGAAGGGTGACGCGCGAGCGCATTTTGTGACCAAAAAAATAAAAATATTCCATTACCGTACTTAGAAGCATGTCAAACGCTGTTTAAAATCACTTTTTATGCTATTTTTCTTGTAAAATAGCGATAATATTCCAACCGGGCAACGCGTTGTATTCATTCAAAGGCTGAAAGAAAAAATGGAGTCATCTCATGGACGCGCATCTCCAGTGTCACTGTTCCCAGCCTGACCACTCACAAATACTCCTGCTGTTTTTCGCCCAGAGACTGCAGACATCCCATTACACTTTCTGGCACCTTCTGAGAGCCAATGGAAGCCTTAGAAAATGTCACGTTACAGCACAGATGCTGTATTTTCGATAGAGATGCCAGAGAAGGAGAACAAATTGTCAGACAGGGCACTTCCTGTATGGAATCTTCTCAGGTTTTGGCCTGCCATATGAGTTCTGTTATACCCACAGACACCATTGAAACAGTTTTAGAAACGTTAGAGTGTTTTCTATCCAAATCTACTAATAAAATGCATATTCTAGTTTCTGGGCAGGAGTAGTAACCAGATTAAATCGGTTACATTTTTTATCCGGCCGTGAAAATACTGCCCCTATCCCAAACAGGTTAAAATTTTTCATAATTACACTGCTCAAAAAATAAAGGGAACACTAAAATAACACATCCTAGATCTGAATGAATGAAATAATCTTATTAAATACTTTTTTCTTTACATAGTTGAATGTGCTGACAACAAAATCACACCAAAATAATCAATGGAAATCCAATGTATCAACCCATGGAGGTCTGGATTTGGAGTCACACTCAAAATTAAAGTGGAAAACCACACTACAGGCTGATCCAACTTTGATGTAATGTCCTTAAAACAAGTCAAAATGAGGCTCAGTAGTGTGTGTGGCCTCCACGTGCCTGTATGACCTCCCTACAATGCCTGGGCATGCTCCTGATGAGGTGGCGGATGGTCTCCTGAGGGATCTCCTCCCAGACCTGGACTAAAGCATCCGCCAACTCCTGGACAGTCTGTGGTGCAACGTGGCGTTGGTGGATGGAGCGAGACATGATGTCCCAGATGTGCTCAATTGGATTCAGGTCTGGGGAACGGGCGGGCCAGTCCATAGCATCAATGCCTTCCTCTTGCTGGAACTGCTGACACACTCCAGCCACATGAGGTCTAGCATTGTCTTGCATTAGGAGGAACCCAGGGCCAACCGCACCAGCATATGGTCTCACAAGGGGTCCTGAGGATCTCATCTCGGTACCTAATGGCAGTCAGGCTACCTCTGGCGAGCACATGGAGGGCTGTGCGGCCCCCCCAAAGAAATGCCACCCCACACCATGACTGACCCACCGCCAAACCGGTCATGCTGGAGGATGTTGCAGGCAGCAGAACGTTCTCCACGGCGTCTCCAGACTGTCACGTCTGTCACATGTGCTCAGTGTGAACCTGCTTTCATCTGTGAAGAGCACAGAGCGCCAGTGGCGAATTTGCCAATCTTGGTGTTCTCTGGCAAATGCCAAACGTCCTGCACGGTGTTGGGCTGTAAGCACAACCCCCACCTGTGGACGTCGGGCCCTCATACCACCCTCATGGAGTCTGTTTCTGACCGTTTGAGCAGACACATGCACATTTGTGGCCTGCTGGAGGTCATTTTGCAGTGCTCTGGCAGTGCTCCTCCTGCTCCTCCTTGCACAAAGGCGGAGGTAGCGGTCCTGCTGCTGGGTTGTTGCCCTCCTACGGCCTCCTCCACATCTCCTGATGTACTGGCCTGTCTTCTGGTAGCGCCTCCATGCTCTGGACACTACGCTGACAGACACAGAAAACCTTCTTGCCACAGCTCGCATTGATGTGCCATCCTGGATGAGCTGCACTATCTGAGCCACTTGTGTGGGTTGTAGACTCCGTCTCATGCTACCACTAGAGTGAAAGCACCGCCAGCATTCAAAAGTGACCAAAACATCAGCCAGGAAGCATAGGAACTGAGAAGTGGTCTTGTGTCATCACCTGCAGAACCACTCCTTTATTGGGGGTGTCTTGCTAATTGCCTATAATTTCCACCTGTTGTCTATTCCATTTGCACAACAGCATGTGAAATTTATTGTCAATCAGTGTTGCTTCCTAAGTGGACAGTTTGATTTCACAGAAGTGTGATTGACTTGGAGTTACATTGTGTTGTTTAAGTGTTCCCTTTATTTTTTTGAGCAGTATATTATCCTGCCAACCACTATATGAAGAAGTTTAAGGAAAACATCAACTCAAATTGTACCTTTTGTAATGACCACCCAGAAACAGTGTTGCATCTTTTTGGGCATTGTATTCATGTAAGGAAACTGTGGCAAGACATCAGTAGATTTATAATTAAACACATTTATGAAGATCTTACACTATTTTGGAGAGATGTACTGCTTGGATTCTTTACCTAAGATAGAAATAAGCTGAAACATTTTTACGTAATTAATTTCATTATTCTTTTGGCCAAATTTCATATTTACAAATGTAAATTTACAAACAAAACACCACATTTTCTTACCTTACAAAAAGAAATTGAACTGTATTTTAAGTAAATTAAATACTCTTCTAACAAAAAAGCTGTTAGAATGATAATTGTCTGTATGTCCCTTACGGTCCTTGTGTAATGTGATATTGTATCCCCTAGCCCCGCCCCAGCCGCTCCCCTAGCCCAATTGTCCTTTGTATATTATTTATATATACTTGTGTTCCCACATGTACTTCCTGTATTGATTTGTTGTTAATAAAAATACATTAAAAAGAAAGTCTAACTAACAGTCACTAGCGCATGCAGCAGCCTCTGCAGCAGCAGCCTCCCCCAGGTCTTAGTGCCCGCCAGGTAAGAAGTTTAAGATGCGACAGAACGGTTGACGGGAGAAGAAAAAAAAACACAGAAAATATATTGACTGATATATTGAGTTATTTCTAAAATAGGCATAGCGACATCCCTGCTAACAACGATACTACAATCTCAGGTCAGTGCAAACTTCCCGCATCTGTGATCAGTTTGGCATTTTTCCCACCAAGGGTTAATGTTTGGCGTTGTTGAGAGTGAACTGATCCTAGAAAGGCAAACACTGAAGTTAAAGGAACATGTATGGCTCTGGTATCTACAGGACATTAGCGACATCTGCTGGACAATGGGCTCTCCTGCAACTAATGTCATGTGCATTGATTGTGCATTATTTTCATACAGGAAGCAGGATGATCTATCTGATCACTCCAAAATACTTCACTTCCCTCAGTTAGGATCAACCTGGTCATAGCATATGTAACAGTATAGCTTCCGTTCCTCTCCTCGCCCCTACCCGGGCTCGAACCAGGAACCCTCTGCACACATCGACAACAGCCACACTCGAAGCATCGTTACCCATCACTCCACAAAAGCCACGGCCCTTGCAGAGCAAGGGGAACAACTACTTCAAGGTCTCAGAGCGAGTGACATCACCGGTTGAAACGCTATTAGCGTGCAACCCACAAACTAGCTAGCCATTTCACATCAGTTACACATATAGCCTAGCGGTTAGACTAGAGTGTTGGGCTAGTAACAGAAAAGTCACTCGTTTGAATCCCTGAGCCGACAAGGTGAAAAATCAGCCGATGTGCCCGTGAGCAAAGCACTTAACCCAAACTGCTTCAAGATTGCCGTTGATAATGGCAGGCCCTGGCTGTGATCTCAAAATCAAATCCAAGTTTATTGGTCACATACACAGATTTACAGATGAAATGCTTGTGTTTCTAACCCCAACAGCGCAGTAATAATACCTTGCAATACAAAACAATACACACATAATCAAAAAAGTAAAAAGAAAGAAAATTGTCAGAGTCCGAATATGAATATAGAGATATATATACAGTTGAAGTCGGAAGTTTACATACACCTTGGCCAAATACATGAAACATTTTAATTTTTTTTACAATTCCTGACAATTCCTGACACGTCCGGTGAACACTGACCTGTTCACCGGACGTGCTACCTGTCCCAGACCTGCTGTTTTCAACTCTCTAGAGACAGCAGGAGCGGTAGAGGTGCTGACCTGTTGCACCCTCGACAACTACTGTGATTATTGTTATTTGACCCTGCTGGTCATTTATGAACATTTGAACATCTTGGCCATGTACTGTTATAATCTCCGGCACACCCAGAAGAGTACTGGCCACCCCTCATAGCCTGGTTCCTCTCTAGGTTTCTTCCTAGGTTTTGGCCTTTCTAGGGAGTTTTTCCTAGCCACCGTGCTTCTACACCTGCATTGCTTGTTGTTTGGGGTTTTAGGCTGGGTTTCTGTACAGCATTTTGAGATATCAGCTGATCTAAGAAGGGCTATATAAATAAATATCATTTGATTTTGATTTGATTTAATCCTAGTAAAAATTCCCTGTCTTAGGTCAGTTAGGATCACCACTTTATTTTAAGAACGTGAAATGTCAGAATAATAGTAGAGAGAATTATTTATTTCAGCTTTTATTTCTGTCATCACATTCCCAGTGGGTCAGATGTTTACATACACTCAATTAGTATTTGGTAGCATTGCCTTTAAATTGTTTAACTTTGGTCTAACGTTTTGGGTAACCTTCCACAAGCTTCCCACAATAATGTGGGTGAATTTTGGCCCATTCCTCCTGACAGAGCTGGTGTAACTGAGTCAGGTTGTAGGCCTCCTTGCTCGCACACACTTTTTCAGTTCTGCCCACAAATTTTCTATAGGATTGAGGTCAGGGCTTTGTGATGGCCACTCCAATACCTTGACTTTGTTGTCCTTAAGCCATTTTGCCACAACTTTGGAAGTATGCTTGGGGTCATTGTCCATTTGTGACCAAGCTTTAACTTCCTGACTGATGCCTTGAGATGTTGCTTCAATATATACACATAATTTTCTGTCCTCATGATGCCATCTATTTTGTGAAGTACACCAGTCCCTCCTGCTGCAAAGCACACCCACAACATGATGCTGCCACCCCCGTGCTTCACGGTTGAGATGGTGTTCTTCGGCTTGCAAGCCTCCCCTTTTTCCTCCAAACATAACGATGGTCATTATGGCCAAACAGTTCTATTTTTGTTTCATCAGACTAGAGGACATTTCTCTAAAAAGTACGATCTTTGTCCCCATGTGCATTGCGAACCGTAGTCTGGCTTTTTTTAATGGCGGTTTTGGAGCAGTGGCTTCTTCCTTGTTGAGCATCCTTTCAGGTTATGTCGATATAGGACTCGTTTTTACTGTGGATATAGATACTTTTGTACCTGTTTCCTCCAGCATCTTCACAAGGTCCTTTGCTGCTGTTCTGGGATTGATTTGCACTTTTTCCACCAAAGTACGTTCATCTCCAGGAGACAGAACGCGTCTCCTTCCTGAGCGGTATGACGGCTGCGTGGGCCCATAGTGTTTATACTTGTGTACTATTGTTTGTACAGATGAACGTGGTACCTTCAGGCGTTTGGAAATTGCTCCCAAGGATGAACCAGACTCTACAATTGTTTTTCTGAGGCCTTGGCTGATTTCTTTTGATTTCCCCATGATGTCAATTAAAGAGGCACTGAGTTTGAAGGTAGGCCTTGAAATACATCCACAGGTACACCTCCAATTGACTCAAATGATGTCAATTAGCCTATCAGAAGCTTCTAAAGCCATGACATCATTTTCTGGAACTTTCCAAGCTGTTTAAAGGCACAGTCAACTTAGTGTATTTAAACTTCTGACCCACCTAAATTGTGATACAGTGAATTATAAGTGAAATAATCTGTCTGTAAATAACAACAAAAATGACGTGTCATGCACAAAGTAGATGTCCTAACCGACTTGCCAAACTATAGTTTGTTAATTAACAAGAAATTTGTGGAGTGGTTGAAAAACAAGTTTTATTGACTCCAACCTAAGTGTATGTAAACATCCGACTTCAACTGTATATATATATATATATATATAGTGCATATGGAAAAGTATTCAGACCCCTTGACGTTTCCCACATTTTATTACATTACAGACTTTTTCTAAAAATGAAAAGAATTACATAACAGAGTACAATTACATTACAATAATGAGGTTATATACAGGGAGTCTGTACCGAGTCAATGTGCAGGTTAGTCAAGGTAATTTGTACATGTAGGTAGGGGTAAAGTGACTATGCATAGATGATAGATGATAAACAGCGAGTAGCAGAAGTGTAAAAACTAAGGGGGGGGGGGGGGGGTCAATGTTAATAATCCCGGTGTTCATTTGATTAATTGTTCAGCAGTCTTATAGCTTGGAGGTAGAAGCTGTTAAGGAGCCTTTTGGACCTAGACTTGGTGCTCCGGTACTGCTTGCCGTGCGGTAGCAGAGAGAACAGTCTATGACTTCAGTGACTGGAGACTTTGACAATTTTTAGGGCCTTCCTCTGACACCGCCTGGTATGGAGGTCCTGGATGGCAGGAAGCTTGGCCCCAGTGATGTACTGGGCCGTACGCACTACCCTCTGCAGTGCCTTGCGGTCGGAGGCCGAGCAGTTGCCATACCAGCCAGTGATGCAACCAGTCAGGATGCTCTCGATGGTGCAGCTATAGAACCTTTTGAGGATATGGGGATCCATGCCAAATCTTTTCAGTCTCCTAAGGGGAAATAGGTTTTGTCGTGCCCTCTTCACGACGGTCTTGGTGTGCTTGGACCATGTTAGTTTGTTGGTGATGTGGTGATGTGGACACCAAGGAAGTTGAAGCTCTCAACCTGCTCCACTACAGCCCTGTCCATGAGAATGGGGACGTGCTCTGTCCTCCTTTTCCTGTAGTCCACAACCATCTCCTTTGTCTTGATCACGTTGAGGGAGAGGTTGTTGTCCTGGCACCACAAGACCAGGTCTCTGACCTCCTCCCTATAGGCTGTCTCATCGTTGTTGGTGATCAGGTCTTTCACTGTTGTGTCATTGGCAAACTTGAAGATGGTGTTGGAATTGTGCCTGGCCATGCAGTCATGAGTGAACAGGGAGTACATGAGGGGACTGAGCACACACCCCTGAGGGTCCCCTGTGTTGAGGATCAGTGTGGCGGATGTGTTGTTACCTACCCTCACCACCTGGGGGTGGTCCGTCAGGAAGTCCAGGATCCAGTTGCAGAGGGAGGTGTTTAGTCCCAGGATCCTTAGCTTAGTGATGAGCTTTGAGGGTACTATGGTGTTGAATACTGAGCTGTAGTCAATGAATAGCATTCTCACGTAGGTGTTCCTTTTGTCCAGGTGGGAAAGGGCAGTGTGGAGTGCGATTGAGATTGCGTCATCTGTGGATCTGTTTTGGCGGTATGCAAATTGGAGTGGGTCTAGTGTTTCTGGGATAATGGTGTTAATGTGAGCCATTACCAGCCTTTCAAAGCACTTCATGACCTCAGACGTGAGTGCTACGGGTCTGTAGTCATTTAGGCAGGTTGCCTTAGTGTTCTTGGGCACAGGGACTATGGTGGTCTGCTTGAAACATGTTGGTATTACAGACTCAATCAGGGACATGTTGAAAATGTCAGTGAAGACATCTGCCAGTTGGTCAGCACATGCCCGGTGGATTTGACTATGACTATCAGTGACTATGTTCAGGGCAGGGTACTGGTCCGAGGCCAGCTAGTGACAACTATTTAACAGCAAGAAGCTGTTTGTCAGTCTCTTGGTCCCAGCTTTGATGCACCTGTACTGTTTCCTCCTTCAGATGGTAGCAGCGTGAACAGGCCGTGGCTTGAGTGGCTGAGGTCCTTGATAATCTTCTTTCCCCCGATGATGCATTGGGTTGACAGGACCACCCTCTGGAAAGCCCTGAGGGTCTTAGGGGCCTCCAAGGGTGTCTTATGGGAGAGTTGGGGCGGAAAAAACACATTTCCAATTCACACATGCTTATAATACACACGGGTACATGTGTGAAATAGAACTAATATAAGCATCCATCTAATTATTATTGTGGAAAAAACTAAAGGCTGATCGGGGAGGACCATGTAGAACACTAGTAGAGAATTATAGGTGCCAGTGGTTAGGGTTCAGCCACCACAGGTCTGTCCCGGCAAGAACAAGTCCAAGATATCTTCAGACTGGTTTATTAAAGATAAATGTTCACCACAGCACACTGCTCTGTAATGATGGCTCACAGTGAGAGTAAGAGAGAAGAGAATACTAATCCTTACATGTGGGAGAGAATCAGGCAATCAAACAATTCATTATGACAGGTGTTAATGCAACAGGGCTGTAATCACTGAGGACAACAGGACGGCTCTGATTGGGCACCGGGCATACGATGGATGATTTCCACTGAGCTGGTACAGCGTGCTCCCTCAGTGAGCGACAGCTCACAGAACACACCGACAGGATTTTTCAGATCATTGTTGTTGATGTTATCTGGGCCAATGACTTTGTTGACTGATATTCGTTTTAATACCCTGTCAACATCTGCTTCCTCTATAACCAAATCAGCTTCACCTTGTGATAAAGATAACAGTTCACACAACTCCTTACTAAAGTTCACACTCTCATTTTTATATATTTGTTATTTCCCTCTGTCTTGTTTATTGTTTTTATAAAAAATGTTGGTACGTTTTACCCCTTTTTCGTGATATCCAATTGGTAGTTACAGTCCCATCGCTAAAACTTCCGTACAAACTCGGGAGAGGCGAAGGTCGAGAGCTATGCGTCCTCCGAAAACACGACCCTGCCAAGCCGCACTGCTTCTTGACACACTGCTCGCTTAACCCAGAAGCCAGCTGCATCAAACACTGTACAGCTGGCAAACGAAGGTAGCGTGCATGCGCCCGGTCCACCTCAATGAGTCGCAAGAGAGCGATGGGACAAGGACATCCCAACCGGCCAAACCCTCCCATAACCCGGACGACGCTGGGCCATTTGGCGCTGCTTCATGGATCTCCCAGTTGCGCCGGCTGCGACACAGCCTGTGATTGAACCCGGGTCTGTAGTGACACCTCTATCTCTGCGATGCAGTGCCTTAGACCACTGCACTACTCTGGAGGCCAGAATCTCAAATCTGCAATAAAAATAGTTCAGACTCTCTGCAAACTCAATGCAATTTTATTTTGAATGGACATTGAGCTCAGTGTGGTCAGTTGCTAGTCCAGAGTAGGTTTTTAGGCTTTCCAAGCGTCCCTCATCATAGTGTGTCCTGGTTTTATAACATACTTTTTGTAGGCCTATCTGAGGGGACAGGCCAGGCTCTGAGTGGGGAATACGTAGGGTACACTTGAGGGGACAGGCCAGGCTGAGTGGGGAATACGTAGGCCTACCTGAGGGGACAGGCCAGGCTCTAATTGGGGAATACGTAGGCCTACCTGAGGAGACAGGACAGGCTCTGAGTGGGGAATATGTTGGCAGCGCAATAGACTAAAGTTTAGAGTCTAGCACAATAGAGTTTAGAAAGCAAAGACAGACCAGAATGCAGCCTGCCTCTATGGGAGGCTCAGATTATCAGAGAAAATAGTGGCATTTCCATGTGGCATTTCCATTGTAGAATGTGTGAATGAATCAAAAATAAAAACCAGAGCAAAGAGGTGCGACACACACACACAAAAAAATCGCC